>NC_134815.1:7942768-7955268 GCF_046742065.1 Oratosquilla oratoria | reverse complement strand
ACATGCAGAAAATATGCATTAAGTTAATAATCTTTTCCAACTTTAATTGTGTCGAAATGCTAGCAAATGGGATTCACGCCATGTGGACCTCGGTTCGAAGCTTGTGACGGCCGGGTTGATTATTTGAATTACACTTCTTCTACTAGCGATTCTTTCCATTATATATATGTATATACATATATATATATATTTATATATATATATATGCATATGTATATATATATATATATGTATATATATATATATATATGTGTGTGTGTGTGTGTGTGTGTGTGTGTGTGTGTGTGTGTGTGTGTGTGTGTGTGTGTGTGTGTGTGTGTGTGTGTGTGTGTGTGTGTGTGTGTGTGTGTGTGTGTGTGTGTGTGTGTGTGTGTGTGTGTGTGTGTGTGTGTGTGTGTGTGTGTGTGTGTGTGTGTGTGTGTGTGTGTGCGTTGTATGTTATATTACCATATAATACTATGTGTGTGTGTGTGTGTGTGTGTGTGTGTGTGTGTGTGTGTGTGTGTGTGTGTGTGTGTGTGTGTGTGTGTGTGTGTGTGTGTGTGTGTGTGTGTGTACACACACACACGAGGGGTGATTGAGAAATTCGTGGCTTAATGTAAAAAATTTATTTAATGACAAAGTGATACATTTATTTTTCAACGTAAACCCCTTGCAAGTTTACACACTTATTCCAACGGTCGATGAGTTTACGGATTCCTTCTTCTTAGAAACTTGAGTCTTGGATCTACAAATAAACCTGAACGGCATCAACGACGTCATTATCCGTGGCGAAATGATGAGCCAAATCAGGTGATTATGGGGGTGTTCAACTATCTGGAAGCCGCAATCATGTATGGCAGCAAGAGCCACGGTAGATTTGTTTGCTGAAGCATTGTCCTGATGAAAGAGCACCCCTAATGACAGCTTTCCACGCCGTTGTTGTTGTTTTTTTCTCTCGCAACTGCCTTATTAAGTTGGCATAGATATGGTCCAGTAATGGATTGACACTTTGTCAGATAACCCACCGGTAGCATCCTCTCAAAATCCCCCTAAAACGGAAGCCATCACTTTCCCTGCAGGGATCACCGACTTGGCTTTCTTTGGGGCTGGAGATCCATGATGCTTCCATTGTTTTAATTGTTCTTTTGACTCAGGCTGGAAGTGGTGAACCCAAATCTCATCCATGGCCACAAATCGCCGAATAAATATTTGTGGATCAGGATAAAAAATTGCAAGATTGTTCTTCGACATGTTGCATCGCAACCGCTTCTGATCAGCTTCAAGAAATTTAGGGACCCATCGAGATGAGACCTTCGTCATTTCAAGATGGTTGTGGATAACTCCATGAACACGTTCCTGGGATCTGTCCACTTATGTCGCAATGAAACGTTCAGTCGAACTTCGATCTGTGAGCAGCATGTTATGGATTTTGTCGACGATTTCTTGTATATATTTATGTATACATTTACACACACGTATATATATATATATGTATATATATATATATATATATATATATATATGTACGTGTTTATGTATACGTATACACGTACATGTATATATATATATATTTATATACAGTTTTGTAAATTCATATCTATAGACCGTAACTATATACATACAGTATGCATTTTTTCAGGTAATAGTACATTTCCTCAATAGTTCTGACTAATGCTTTACAAACGTATTCTCAGGATTCCGCCCACAGTGAAAATGCTAATTCGTATGCTAGCAACGCAGATGAAGTTCAGCAGGTGTGTATGTGGGCGACTTAATGTCAGACATGCAGTATATAGAGAGTACGTGGGCAGCACATTAGACTGAACTGAGAAAACATTCAAGATATCTCATCTCCAACGACTCTAAAGGATAACTAGGTGACTCATTGGCCGGGAATCCAGTTGTATTCATATTGAACGTCGTGTTGGAAGTCTTGGTCGTGACTAAGTTTCTCATCTTCGTGGGAGAGTGATGCAAACGCTACGAGCCACCTATACCTTGATTTTGCACTCGACCAGCCGACTTGGCCGTCCCGCACCACCTGGTGGGAGTTGGATTCGTCTCCTTCTAAGTTACCATGAATTACCATTAGAAACCCAGGTCGGTTGGTTAAGCGCAAAATCAGGATCTGTCGGCCCGTGGCGCTTGGATCACTCTCCCACGGAGCTACTCATGTATTCTACGCATAGTCTGTAACGTATTTTTTCATGCAATATCTAATACATATGGGAGGTCTGATGGAGCTATATTAACCCATTCGCCAAGACGATATCCTTCACAAGTTATTTCTAATTAACGGTTTAGAAAATAGAAGTAGGCCTGGCGGAGTAAATCTCTTCATAGCGAGGGCGCACTTAACAAAATTCATTCGAACGAAAACCAGGATACTTCATCTAACAGAAGCCAGAATAACAACAAGAACCCTACGATTGTATAATGCTTTGTGTTGAAATAACACATTATTTTCATGGGCAGATCTCACACTATATTAATGTTGGGAAATCCTTCTTTCCAAGTTTTTCCCATTTTGTCTAATATTTGTTACAGTCTTGGCATGGAATTTTATAATCAGCATCATTGTTGTTAGGTGTGTATATGTGTGCGTGCGTGCGTGTGTGTGTATGTGTGTGTGTGTGTGTGTGTGTGTGTGTGTGTGTGTGTGTGTGTGTGTGTGTGTGTGTGTGTGTGTGTGTGTGTGTGTGTGTGTGTGTTTGTAAGAGAGAGAGAGAGAGAGAGAGAGAGAGAGAGAGAGAGAGAGAGAGAGAGAGAGAGAGAGAGAGAGAGAGAGAGAGAGAGAGAGAGAGAGAGAGAGAGAGAGAGAGTCTGCGCGTGTGTGTGTGCTCACGATTGTGTGTATATTTTTGCGCAAATTCCTGTGCAAAGAAAACCTTTTATTAAAATTTTTTACATACAAATGTAAAATGACTATATCTTATCTAATCCCGTACCAAGGGATCCTCTGAATTTATACAGTAGATTGATGTAATGGGTCCACAAATTTTGGAAGGTTAACTCATTCAACTCTTGTCATTTGGTCAAATAAAACAAAAAATCATAAAACACCAAAATGTTTGATCAAACACCAGAAAAATATGACGTCAGTCCTCGAGCGGTTAATCGACTGACGTCATATTTTTCTGGTGTTTGATCAAACATTTTGGTGTTTTATGATTTTTTGTTTTATTTGACCAAATGACAAAGAATCTTCTCATCGGAGTTGAATGGGTTTTAAGAAATAATGTCCTCGGGCAGTGGTTCCCAAACTTCTTCACCTTGTTACCCAATTTAACATGCCACATTAAGCATGTTACCCCTATCACAAAATGCTGTCAACATTGATATATATGGCTAAATCAAAACACTAGAGACATGTTCATTTATCTATTGCATTTGAACATTGTGCACATCTAATGACTATTGCCAAAAATGTCGAAAACATCAGTGGGATGGATGGAGTTGCATGATTGACGCTAATTGAGGAATTCTTGGCTTCGTGGTTGAAAGTGCCAGCCTTGCAACGTTTACACACTTAGACACATATTTCTTCTTTTCTAATACCGTATATTAGTTTCTGATGTCTACTGTTACTCGGTTTAACTTTACTACTTAATTAAAATAGGTTTACTTTATAACTTTGCATTCTATTACTAGGTTAACATTAATCCTAATGCCAGGTACTGCAATGTTTTCTTGATTTTCAGAATTCTTAATTTTTTTATTTTTTTTATTTATTTATTTTTTTTTATTCCTCCATTACCCCCGACAAATTGTTAAATTACCCCTAAGGGTTAATTCAACCCCAGTTTGGGAACCATTGTCCTATGGGATAAGACAGTCCAGAAGTGGGTCACTAAAGACGATTTCAGACATCTAGGATACAAACACTACCATATGCTGAACACCACAGGGAAAAGAAAAATTCTTGGAATCCGAGCGCTTTCGTGATACTTTCCCATCTTCAAGGATCACAATAGTAATCCTTGAAGATGTGAACAAATATCACGAAAGCGCTCGGATTCCAAGAATTTTTCTTTTACCTGTGGTATTCAGCATATCGGTGTAGTCACGTGTGATTTGTGATACTTGTGCAAAACACTACCATACAAAAAAAAAAGTCCTGGACATTCTGAGAAACAATCTTAACAGAAGTGGGGCACTAAATATGACTTCAGACATATCTAGAAAACAAACACTACTATACAAAAAAACAACAACAACAAAGTCCAATACGTCATTCTGAGAAACAGTCTTACGTTTGCGTATGCAAATAAAAACACTTAACAGAAGTGGGGCACTAAAAATTACTTCAGACATACCTAGGAAACAAACACTACCATACGAAAAAAAAAAGAAAAAAAAAGTCCTAGACGTCATTCTGAGAAACAATATTACGTTTACGTATGCACACAAAACACTTAACTCCATGATCAGGCAAATTGTTAATCAAGCGAGCTTGGCGGCACTCTGTAATCAGATGGCAATCTTCACCACGCGCATGCGCGGAGCAAGAGAATGTCGACGCATTAGTCACGACAGGAAAGCCTCTGAGCGGAGTGAAAACAGCAAAATACCAAATGCTCTATTAATGCGCAAGAGCTCATGTTTGTATATTTAAAAAACTTTTTCTCTTCTTTTTTACGTCAATGAATTTATTTGTAAATGTAAAAAAAAAACTTAACAGCAAAATACCAAATGCTCTATTAATGTGCAAGAGCTCATGTTTGTATGTTTTAAAGGTTTTTTATTCTCTTCTTTTTTTTTACGTCAATGAATATATTTGTAAATGTAAAAAAACAAGACTTACTTGTAACGGAATTGTTTCGATAGAATAGATAGTTTTCATGGATGTTAACAAAAATCATGAAACCACAAAATAACAAGTACTCCTGATAGGTGAAAAAGTTAAGATTCTTATCATGGTGAGGGCTGCTGTGCATAACCTGTTTAACATACTTAAAATACTGATGAAAATAAGTCTTGTCAAAGAAATGGTTCTTTGGTAAAATGTGGAAATACAATAGCCCGTAGTTGTGTAGACAGCACACGCTAAACCACAAAATAACAAATGTTCTTCTTGTTTGTTGTTTAATCTCTAAGTAGCCCCAGTGGATACCGTCTCGAACTCATGAGCAAGTGGTCGCGAGTTCGGTTCCCGGGATTGACTGCATGCTCCTTGCGTTGGTTCCCGACAGCCCTGGCTAGGCGGGGAGGCGACCCACACATCGGCAAACTAACTAAGCAAGCGAAGTTAAATAAAATAAAATAAAACGAAAAATGGCGGCTTGTGGCAACTGACAGGGTTTGCCCCCCACCCCCACCCCCACCGTTTCACACTGTTGTCTTCGTAGGAATGGAAAGATCTTTTTAGTTTCTCTAACTTTCAACTGATACACGATTACTTTGCAAAACGTGTTCTAGAATATACCAAATGTAAGCTTTGCAATACTGAAGCTGTTTCAGCGAATCGCAGAAATATATGTACACCGTCTTACCCAAACAACAGAAGGTCAACGACACGAATGAAACCGTTAATTTCCGACGCAAAAAAGTGACGCTGTATCTTTTAATTAAAAACGACACATTTACTCTATAAACACCCGAAACATGCAGAAAATAAGACTATGTTATGCACAAACTATCTACATATTCATTAATTTATTCATTTATGAATTTGTTTATTTATTCGCTTATCTATTTTCTCAATTATATATCGATCTATTTATCTACTTATCTATTCGTCTATACACTTATTTATTTATTTACTTTATTTTGTTTTATCTATAAATTTATTCATTTATATACATATACTCGTATATATTTCTAAAAAGGGAAACATGAACTTTCTATCATCCATTTGACATGACGAAACGCGCTGGCAATTTCTGAAGAAGCTTCGAACGCAGATTGCAACAGCAATGAGGAAAAAAATCGCATATTTCAATTATCTAATCTCCCACTCTCCACTTTCAGCCGTGTTATCAATCAGTTTCTGCATGGCTTATAATTGGAATAAACTCGCATGTTCACCAAACGCCATCTTTTCAAATTACTACTCGTGACTCGTAATATATAATCGAGTCCAGGATATGCCTGACCTGAAGGCGATATTCACAACTATATTCATTTGTGTGTGAAATGACCGAGGAATTCTGCCAATCAAATACTAGACAGTAATGAATTGCGTGTCTTTCCACTCCTGAACTAAACTATTTCTTTCGTTGTATCGAGAAGGAATATAGTGTATAACCTACCAATACTTTAATGTTTCTTTAGTTAGAGATTAAAGCCCCTCATTTCAATAAAGTTTATTCATAAAGCTTTGAACTACTGAAGGACTTTCACTGAATTGCGTGATGGTAATCAAAGTTGTCAAACGCAGAGAAATGGTATCGAAACTGTATCAACCCTTTGACTGGAGTCATAAAGATATCAAGAGAGATTAAAACGTGTGACTAGAGGGTATTTCCTTAAGCCGAATAAAACAGCCTGTCGGCAATGAAAACAAAGATTCACATAAAACTATGTGAAGTGCAAGGGCAAGCGGTAGTCCCTGATAGCCGTCGGAATCGATCTTTGTAATTCATAAAGGATCTACATCACACCACTTGTTACTTGAATTGAACGAACACACAAATTATTGATCAATTTTTATCTTCATTCGTTTCAATAAATCGACAGATTCTGTGTCCAGATTTTTCTTTTCTTTTC
This sequence comes from Oratosquilla oratoria, assembly GCF_046742065.1. Taxonomy (NCBI): domain Eukaryota; kingdom Metazoa; phylum Arthropoda; class Malacostraca; order Stomatopoda; family Squillidae; genus Oratosquilla; species Oratosquilla oratoria. Next base: position 7,948,578 of record NC_134815.1, on the reverse strand, counting down.
TGTGATAGGATCGATTCTGAAATCAGAATCAAAGCTCTTGTGAACACAGAAGGAGCATCCACTTGCTTTTCCACTACTATGGCGTGTGCTACTACCCGGAGATGTCAAATCTGCAGAGGCAGTGCAATGCAGTTCAGTTCGAAACTTTAAAAATCATTTAGATAAACACCTAAGCAAGATGATGTAATGATTATGATTTATTTTATATTATTTGTTTTTGTTTTGTTACCATTTGTCTATTTGATTCTCATTTATTATTAGTTATATGTCAATTTATTACTATTTACTATTTACCTGCTTGTTTATCATTTAACTATGCCTATGCATTTATTCATGTATTTTATTTGTTATTTACATTATTATAGTTTTTATTTATTCATTTATTATTATTATTTTTTTTTTCGAATCCGACCTAGATATACACCAAAAGGTCTCCTGTCGGCATCCTCCGCCTTTGTAATAATTTTTAATCCTTTGTAATCGATCCACTTTGTCGACTTGTTCCTTCCGGGGAGGCGGGTCCCCCTACTGTTCCGGATACCGTCAGTCGCTCCGTCTCCGTGTCCCCAGTCGGCTGGGAATTTACCGAGTTCTCCCGCCGCATGTAAAATCAGCTCACTCGTACCTTACAATATAGGATACGAACTCACCAAAACCTCTTTCTCTTCACCAACAGTAGCATCGCTACAGTCACAAACTGACCTCCATTTCCTCTTTCCGTACCCGGAATGACAACTTTCCTTTCAACCTGGCTGGCTCCAGACTGCTTTCTTTATATCCGTGACAACTCTGTCAGCGATGGAATTTAAAAAATATTGAAAATTAAAGTATGGGTAGTGGGCACAAGACTCGCATGTGGAAACATTGCTAAGGCTTTCGTGTATTGTTGTAAAAGTAAATAAATAAATAAATAATAAATAAATAAATAGATAAATAAATGAATAAATAAATACATAAATAAATTAAGAAAAAAATAAGCAAATGAATAAATAATAGATTGATAAATAAATAAGTAATGAATAAACAAATGAATGAATAAATAAGTAAACAAATTAATAAATACAGAAACTAATCAACAAACAAATAAATAAGATTATGAAATGTATTAATAAGTAAATCAATGAGTTGATAAGTTGATAAATAATAGAATCTTGAATTGTTTCTCATAAATGGACAGAAGCTCATTGGAACAAGGTCAATGATCGAGTAGGTTGAGTTACATAACTTATATTTTGTTTCCAACCTCATCTAGTGACGTCCAGATTCACATAGAGTGCCTTCAGGCAAAAAAAGAGAACCGTCGAGATATGTATCAGCCCATTTGCTACCGAATCGAGTTAAAAACATCGATGGGCCCGAAAACTATAAGGAAAAGTCCCCAGTCAGCCTTTACTACGCCCACTTATCAGGGCCTACCCATCTGTTTCCCAAAAACTCGATTTCCCGACTTCCAAAGGTCAGCACAGTTTCCGCTCCTGCAAGTCCCGTGACATCATTTCCGGAGTTCTTGCGCAGCCCAAGGGGGGGGGGGAGAGAGAGAGAGAGAGAGAGAGAGAGAGAGAGAGAGAGAGAGAGAGAGAGAGAGAGAGAGAGAGAGAGAGAGAGAGAGAGAGAGAGAGAGAGAGAGAGAGAGAGAGAGAGAGAGAGAGAGAGAGAGAGGAACCCGTTTCTCGCCATGGTCCTGATGTCACACGACTGTAATTAGACCTGATGACGTACTTTACAGATTACGTTCTGGCCACCACCAGACGTTTTCTTCGGCACAATCCGAAGTCCAATTCACTCTCGGGAATGTTTTTAGACCGAAGAAAAGAATGGGAGATGCCAAGATGGTAAATGTAAGCCTGAAGAAGACCACTACCTTCACGAGAATGAGAAGCCAAAAGGTGAACCCCTTGGATACCGAAAAGGTCACGTACAACTGAGCAAAAGGGTGTAATGGGAGTGTGTAGTGTTGTATAATCATTATCTATGTATATTTATGTACAAGCCGCCTGGCGGGTTCTTGTTGGTGTGTTTATATTCCCCGCCAAAAGGATTGATGTTTTCCCGCGCATTCTGGGCGCGGGACGCTGTATGAAGCAATTTCTTGTCAGCCGTGAACTAATGAGCACATTTTTTTCAGTGTTGTAATATACCGTGTTTTATATATCATATTTGCAATTGCTGCGACTTTCATTTCATCCGCAATTATAAGAACCTGGCGACAGAGAGAATAAAAGGATGAGAAAGCCACTCGACAATGAGAGTTCTTCACCGGCAGACCTGATGTGGATACATGATGGTACATGGATATCGTCCTTGAGTGAAGGACAAATAAAAATAAAAATCTCTTCTCGACTTACGACTTGCTAGATAAGACCACCCGCTTGTGCGGGATCGGTTTTTGTGGGAGGGGAAGAAGGTCTGCAAGAAAATGAAAAGATAGTAGTGTATAAAAGAGGGCTATTGCCACCGGGCGATTAGTGATATTTATTTCGTGGCGTCGTGGCTTTGGAGGTTTGGGCAGGAGACTTGGGGTTGAAGACTTGGGATTTATGTGTAACCGTGAGGTTACGTGGGATCATTTATTCTTCTTCTCGACTTGTAATGAACTTTGTCGTCCGCCATCAAATAAACTATATGCAATGGATATTTTAATGTTTTGTACAAGTTATGCAATTATGTTACATATAGATACTATTTACAATATAAGGGCTATCCTTTATGTGGCAACATTATTTACAACATATAATTTCATTACCACGGACACATATGATAGATTGACCATGATTATCAATTTTGTTTTACAAAAATGTTACATGCGTTAAGGGGACACTGCAGTAGTAGCGTGTTGTCACAGACACACTTGGCAAAGGTGTCATTTCATATACAGTATTTATCCTAACTGGAGATTCTTATCAGTTCTTGGAAACACCCTCACTACCTAGATTGATGGAATACAAAGTATCGTACATGTAGTTGTATGGATACTGCAGTAGTAGCGTGTTGTCACAGACACACTTGGCAAAGATGTCATCTCATATATTCATCCTGACTGGAGATTCTTATCACTACCTACATTGGTGGAATACAAACTATCGTAGTTGTATGGATACTGAGATAACGTGTGAACTACTTAAATGATTGAATTATTATACCAAACTGCGACGAGCAAAATCCGGCCGGCCTTCAGAGAAACCGAGAAACAATGTGTTGAAAGGTAATAAATGTAGGAACTATGGACCTCAAAATAGAATACTTTCAGAGAGAGAGAGATTCGAACCTGGACCACCGTAGTGGCAGCCGGGAACTTTACCAACTGCGCCACGAGTTGTATAATGTGTGTGTGTGTGTGTGTGCGCGCACGCGTGTATTTACTTAGTTGCATCTTACGGGAAGGGAAGTTATATTCGTGGTGTCCCATCTTTGTATCTCGCAGTGTCTAGTTTGCTCTTAAATTCGTGTATAGTTTTTGCACACACAATTGTTTCGTCCAATTTGTTCCAGACATCCACCAATCTGTGTGGAAAACTTTTTTTTTCAGATCTTTTCTATAACTGTCGTTTTTGAGTTTCTTTTCGTGTCCCCTTTTAGTTCTCTTATTCCAATTTAATAAATCCTTTCTATCAAGAACTTCCATGCCTTTCATGATTCATGATTATGTAGATTGTCAGTAGGTCACCTCTTTCTCTTCTTTGTTCCAGAGTCGGTTAATTTAGTCTTGACAATCTCTCCTCATATGACAAGCTTGAAAGTGTTGGGGCCATCTTCGTAGTTGCTCTCTGGATTCTTTCAATTTTCTTTATATTGTTTTTGGCACTGGGGGACCATAGTGCCGACAGTTTTGTTTATCTGTTTGTCAGGGGACAAGTCATTCGTGATAATTACTCCCAGGACTGTTTTCTTATCCCACTTTCTTTGCATTCTTTGTTCCGATTTTATATTGTCCTGATATTTTTTTTTTTTTTTTTTTTTTTTTTTTTTTTACTTTTTCCGAATTCCATTACGCTACATTTCTTGATATTGAAGTCTACTTCCCACTTCTGACTTCATTTCCAAACCTTGTTTAGGTCTCTGCAGTGATTCACAATCCGTTTCAGTATTCACTTTTCTCAGTGTGTGAGTGTATGTGTATGTGTGTGTGCGTGCTTGTATGTGTGTTTGTGTGTGTATGTGTCTGTGTGTGTGCGTGCTTCCGTGACTGTCGGTAGCCATCGCGAAGTCGCTGCTGCATGAGAATAGCAGCCATTTTCTGTCTTTCCTGGTGACATTTTTCTTTCCTTTTTCATCATCAGATCTTTGATTCAGTTACAGTAAAGTAAATGCAACTGCAGGCACGTTGCAGGCACCGCGACTGTCGAAGTTAATGTAGTGATAAATCTAAATCTAATCTAAATTACGGACCTGAAAAAATCTAATCTAAATTAAGGGCCTGAAAAAATACGCGACAAAACAAAAGGCTAGGGACTTAACACAGATTTATATAATCAAAAGGAAAATATTTTTACACATAACAAACCTGGAAAAAGCACACGTTAGAATACTAACATTGAACAATATATAAACACTTTTTATTTAGAAAATTTGAACTGAGATCCTGCGAAACACAAGATTCATACATCGACATCATGTATAAAAAAAAAAAAAAAAAAAAAAAATCCTTGGAACAGAAAGGTAATCGCTGGCTAAGTCAGGTAATTGTACGTTAGTCATGGAAATGAGATGGGTAAAAAGGGTAGACTCGTATACGTTTAAGCAGCAGAGAGAAGAGGAACGAATATTACTACCAAATAATTATGGCCATGGTCATTTTGGTGTTCCTGCGTCCTACTTTGAGAGAAACCTCTGAACTCCGTAGTGAAGAAGGAAGGGTTTTGAGCTCATCTCTATTACGCTAACTCTCTCGCTGCGTTTCACGATTTTGATTGCTGATTCTTCACAGACAATCTTATCTACTTCGGGAATGAAAAAGTCATTCCTTTAGTGCCTACCGATCCCTTCCTTCTCTCTCTCTCTCTCTCTCTCTCTCTCTCTCTCTCTCTCTCTCTCTCTCTCTCTCTCTCTCTCTCTCTCTCTCTCTCTCTCTCACACACACACACACACACACACACACACACACACACACACACACACACACATACACACACGTGCACATACAAACACGCACACACACACATACAAATATGCACACACACACACAGACACACACACTCACACACACACATACACACACACGTGCACATACAAACACGCACACACACACATACAAATATGCGCACACACATACAAACACGCACAGACGCACACATACAAACACGCACACACACATGCACACACACACACACAAACACATGCACACACACACACACACACACACACACACACACACACACACACACACACACACACACACACACACACACACACACACACACACACACACACACACACACACACACACACACACACACACACACACACACACACACACACACACACACACACTCGATGGCGCGGCTAGTAGAGTTCCCGGCTGCCACTACGGCGGTCCGGGTTCGAATCCCGGCCAGGGCTGAAATAATTTCAGTATCGCTGCGCTGTGAGTCGTTACTCCAACTCTCGTGGACGGGGAGTTGGGTGTGTGTGCGCGTGTAAGGCCACAGCATTTCCCTTAGATCGGTCATATACTCGTATGAGCTCAGAGATCTCTTTCGGGAGGGAAATGGCTGTCGATCACGAGTCCAACACGTGATCCAAGATTATGTTGAATCAAATACACACAGGCACACACACGCACATACACACACATACTAACACACACAGGCACA
>NC_134815.1:7932768-7940268 GCF_046742065.1 Oratosquilla oratoria | reverse complement strand
GGCATCCTTTTTCTATAAAAAGTGGTATTGGGGCGTCATCTGCACATGCTGAAATAGAAAGAGCAATATCCCCTTTTGTGAGAGTTTGAAAGTGTACAAATTGGGAGGGTATCCTTGTGGACATGAGTATTTTGATCAGGTAGTCATAAAGTTGTACTTGGAAGAGAAGAAATTCTATCTCGGAAGGCTTGATATTTAAGTACACGACAACGTTCCGTTGTGTGAAAGCACTGGCCGTGGTGATTATAAAACTGAGAAGGGTCGGCTGATTTCCTCTTGAAAGAATGGTCTGCCAAATGGCCTGGTTGTGAACAATAGTAACAGACCACTCTGTTACGCGAAGGTGAACGTTGTCGCACACTGTACTGTATACGGTTCCTGACAACGATCGCGAACATGCATTGTCTATGTTTACTTTAGCTACAGTAGGAGGTTTTTGTGGCAAGGGAACTGTCTGGTTATCAATCTTTACAATTGTATTAAGGGATTTACTGAACCTAAGTGAGAAATCTGTAAGTCTTGTCTCTGGAGTGAATTCTACATTTGTTGCTTTTGTGAGTGTATCAGGATGTAAGTGTCACAGGAATTCAAAATATGAGAATAGAGCATCTACATTTTCAAGTGAGATTATTGGACCAGTTGTTCGTGTATCTGTAAGCCAAGCTGAATTCCTAAGTGATTTTCTAATTCCACTTTTAAGTGTTATGAAATGCAAAAACACTGCACTGTTGACGTTCGACGAGGACTGATTTGTAACACTAAGTTCCGTTGAATATCTTGGTATAACAAAAGGACGACGAGGAAATTTCAATCAGCAGGCTTGGACTGACAATGCAATCTTAAAGGGACGTGCTCAGGAAATTTCTTCTGATGTGCCAACACATGTCGAAAACGTGCGTGGGGTAACGTCACTGGTGTAGAACTTCACTTCACTGGTTGTAGAACTTCACTTCACTGGTTGTAGAACTTTGTAAGTCACAGGTCATTTCGCAGAACACCGCGCCACCATTTTATGTTGGATGGTAGCTTGGCCTTAAACACTTGGTTTACATTTTCTATATATTTCCAACATAATAAGTTTTCAGACACCTGTAGTAATCATACATATGTTCTTACACAAATGTAACCACACCACATCACCAACGCAAATTAGTTCGTAAGCCCTATGTCAACTTCTTCTCTGACTGACTGACTGACTCTTTTTCTTTGTTTCTGAACCTGTTTCTCTACCTCTCTCTGGTCTGACCTACGATTAAATAGACTCATTTAATTACCCATTTCTATATGTTCTTCTACTCTTTCCACTTCCTAACTGACTTTGTACATTCTCTTTTGTTACCAATGTCTTTATCATAATATGAATTATGATATTTTTTTCTGATCAGTTTATCTGACCTTTCATATCCTTTAAAATTTTATTCTGTTCTAACTTCTGATTTTAGCATTCTGAGTTCTGTGTCTTCCGTATTTGTATATCTTGTACAAGCCGAACGATAGGCTTAAACTGTCATCAGTCCTGATATGATTCGTTTCTTCACACATTTGTTAACTTCTGGGACCCGTATTTGTGAGTGCGTGGCTAATCTATTTTTCCTACACTGGCATACAATGCAACACCATACACTACAATACAATATGATGATGCTGTTGTTGATGATGATGATGATGATGATGATGATGATGATGATGATGATGATGATGATGATGATGATGATGATGATGATGATGATGATGATGATGATGGTGATGATGATGATGATGATGATGATGATGATGATGATGACGATGATGATGATGATGATGATGATGATGATGATGATGATGATGATGATGATGATGATGATGATGATGATGATGATGATGATGATGATGATGATGATGATGGTGATGATGATGATGATGATGATGATGATGATTTGAAGTGAAAATGGTAGTCATGATGGAGGTGATAGTGACGATACGATGGCCGGTAAGCATTGCCTCATCCACGACTGGGGCAAGGTGGAAGAGGAAAAAGAAGAGGAAAAAGAAAAAGAGGAGGAGAAAGAAGAGGAGGAGGATGTGGATAAAGTGAAGGAGGAAGAGGAGAGGGAGTAGGAGGAAAAGAAGCAGCACCACCCAAACGCACCTTCGTAATCTCCATCCCCACATCATTTGATCCCGTCCGGCACAATTCCGACGGCGGCGTCAGTGGTTGCGGTGTCGACATCTATCCTTCCAGTCCTTCCATGTAAGGCCGAGCATAAATCACCTTTTGCTAATACTAATCTCACCACACCACTGCCTCACACAGACAACAAGCCGTCTCCATCCTTTTAACTTCTTCACTTCCTCTCCCTCCTCCTGCTACTCCTCAACCTCCTCCTCCCACTCCTCTTCCTCCTAGCCCTCCTCCTCAGCTTCATCCTCCACCCTCTTCCTCCTACTCTTCGCTTTCTCCCCATCTCCTACGTTTTGTAACTTGTATAAACTTTCATTTTCATTTTCGAACGTTCTACTTCCTCTTCTCACCTCCACTTTTCAATTCTTTCTTATTCTCCACCATTTTTTACACAACTCTTTGGAACTCAAGACTTGTAAAGCTCTGTTGTTCCCCCCTAATTTTGGCATTACGTGCAAAAGGAAATACACAGGAGTTTATGTGTGTGTATATGCATGCACCTTTTACCTTTTCTTCTCTACTTGATTCGCCTGCTCTTCCTCTCTCAATTTCTTTCCAAAACATCTTTTTACTACTTTCAAAATTTTCTATCATACTCTTACCCCATTTCACATCTGCTCTCCTCTTTGCCTCCTTAACCTTTTGCTTTACTTCTCTTTTCTTTTCTTTGTACCTCTCATATGACTCCCTCGTCCTATTTTGTAACCAATCTGTGAGTCACAGAGAAGATAAGGTAAAAGGTGCAGATGGAGAGATGATAATGGAAGAGAAGGCAGTAAGGGGAAGATGGGCAGAATATTTTAGGGAGTTGCTAAATGTGAAGTAGGATAGGGAGGGAAAGATAGCTGCAGTGGGAAATGCTAAGAAAATGAGAGTGATGAGTGAGGAGAATGGAGGAGAAATAAGGAAGGATGAAGTGAAGGCAGTTGTTAAGATGATGAAAGCAGGTAAGGCATCTGGTCTGGATGGATGCCATGCAGAATGTCTGAAAAAGGGAGGTACAGTGATGGTGGACTGGCTGGTGAGGTTATTTAATGTTTGCTGGAGAGAGGGTAGAGTCCCGGAGGACTAGAGGAGTGCCTGTATAGTTCCTCTTTACAAGGGAAAAGGGGACAAGTGTGAATGTAGTAGTTTCAGAGGGATTAGCTTGTTAAGTGTAGTTGGGAAGGCTTATGGGAGGATCTTGATTGAGAGGATTAGGAGAGGAACAGAAGGAGTAATTGGTGAGGAACAGTGTGGATTTAGGATAGGTAGAGGTTGTGTAGATCAGATTTTTGTCGTAAGACAGATATGTGAGAAAGCTATAGGAAAGGGGAAGGATGTTTTTTTGGCTTTTATGGATCTGGAAAAGGCTTATGATAGGGTAGACAGAAAGGCACTGTGGGAGGTTATACAGATATACGGGATAGGAGGAAAGCTTCTGGGAGCTGTCAAGAGTTTTTATGAGAGTAGTAGAGCTTGTGTCAGGATTGGAAATGGAGAGAGTGAGTGGTTCGAGGTAAAGGTGGGACTTCGTCAAGGATGCGTTATGTCGCCCTGGCTGTTCAACTTATACATGGATGGGGTGGTGCGAGAGGTAAGTGCAAGGGTAGTGGGTCAAGGATTGGAGATGGTTTAAGAAAATAGAGAAAAGTGGGAGGTGAGCCAGCTGTAGTTTGCGGACGACACTGCGCTTGTGGCAGGATCGGAGGAGGGATTGAGGAAGTTGGTGGCAGAGTTTGGGAGAGTATGTGATAGAAGAAAGCTAAAGATAAATGTGGGTAAAAGTAAGGTGATGAGATGTACAAGGGGTGAAAGTGGCAGTAGACTGGAAGTGAGCATTAAGGGAGAGCGACTGGAGGAAGTGGATAATTTTAGATACTTGGGTGCAAATGTGGCAGGAAAAGGTGGAGTTAAGGTGGAGGTAGAATGTAGATTGAGAGAAGCGAGTAAATGCCTTGGTGGATTAAAGAGTGTAATGAGGAATAAACATTTGGGAATGGATGCTAAGAGGAGACTGTATGAAGGAGTGATTGTGCCAACAGCACTGTATGGGGCAGAAACATGGAACATAAGAGAGGAAGAGAGAAGGAGTTTGGATGTGTTTGAGATGAGGTGTCTGAGAAGTATGATGGAGGTTACTAGGCTAGATAGAGTGAGAAATGAGGAGGTGAGGAGGAGAACAGGGGTGGAAAAGGAGGTGGGAGATAGGGTTGATGAAAGAGTATTAGGATGGTTTGGACACATGGAAAGAATAAGTGAAGAAAGACTATTAAAAGAGGTATGGAAGGCAGATGTGGAGGGAGTGAACATGAGGGGACGTCCTAGGATGAGGTGGATGGATGGGGTGAAGGGGGCTTTGGGGAAGAGGGGAATGTCTGTTGAGGAAGGACGGGAGAGGACAGAAGACAGGGGTGAATGGAGAATGGTTGTATATGGATGATGTTGTAATTGCATGAGGTGGAATGGGCGGGGGGATGGGGGGGGATGTAGTATGTGTGAGCAAAATTTGACGCAGCTCGAAGGGATGTCTCCCCGTCCTCTCCTAGTATGCAATGGGGGGACGGAGAGGGGGGTCGCCGATTTAATGAAGCGGCCTTGCTGTGGATGTGCTGTGTCTTGCGACACTGCTTCTGACCCAGGGCAGTGGACAAGGTGCAGGGATGACCCGTCATCCAGAAGGTGCTCAGATGAGAGGGGGGTGGAGGGGTGTGGAGTGTATTCAGGGATGGAATGGGTGGAAATGATTTTATGCCTTTTCCTTTTTGGCTACCTCCCTTGTAAGGGGGAAGGAGCCTTGGTATATGTATGTATATGCATGTGTGTGTGTGTGTGTGTGTGTGTGTGTGTGTGTGTGTGTGTGTGTGTGTGTGTGTGTGTGTGTGTGTGTGTGTGTGTGTGTGTGTGTGTGTATGTGTGTGTGCGCGTGTTATCATCTTCGTAGCTTATCATCTTTGTAGCTGCATCTCCCTTTGATGACTAGCAATCACACGCGCGCACACATACATATGCTACAATATGGTAGTTTCGACGAAGACTTCCGTCTCCCAAGGGAATGTGCAGACGTACCATTGCCACTCAAGGTGAACCCCTTGGAGTCACTAACCTTATTCAGCATCATATACCCCTTCGTGAGAACTCTAAACCATGTTACATTCCCGCATACAGATTACCACAAAGCAAACTCATGATTGTAGATAACCTTACCCAAGATATGATTGCGCAAGGCATCATTGAACCATTCATTAGTGAAAAGAACATCCCCCTTTTTGCTCTCCCCAAACACGATGGTTCCTTCCGCCCTGTAGTAGACTTCAGAGAGTTGAATAAGCTAATCAAACCAGAAAGACACCCAATTCTTATCTTGCAAGATCTCCTCCACCTCGTTGATGAAAACAACGTTGTGTTCACGACCTTAGACCTTATGTCGGGATATTTCCAGATCCCCCTTGCCCCAGAGTTTAGGCCATTGACAACTTTTAGTACACCCACAGGACACTATCACTTCAAACTCGCCATGGATCTCGTATTAGCTCCTTCAGTGTTTACATGACTCATGCACACAGTACTTGCAGGCCTCCTAGGTCATTCTGTGTTTATGTACCTCGATGACGTGATTATCGCTTCTAAATCCGTTACCGAACATCTACACACTCTGCACACTGTCTTTTCACGCCTAGAACAGGCAGGCCTCAAAATGAAGCTTAAGAAGTGTTCTTTCCTTCAGAAAGAAATACACTTCCTAGGGCATGCCCTTAATTCACAAGGAATTTTAACCTCGCAGGACAAGGTCAAGGCAGTCATAGATTTTCCACGCCCTACTTCTGTAGAACACATACGTTCATTATTTGGTCTGTCAGGTTTTTACAGACGTTACATTCAAGGTTACGCTAGTGTAGCAGCACCTTTAACCTCATTCCTTAAGAAGGATGCACGATTCATCTGGACACCTGACCAAGGGAAAGCCTTTAATGACTTAAAGAAAATCTTAACCACGGCACCTGTCCTTACCTTCCCCAATTTACACTGATGCATCCTACGCAGGACATGGCGCAGTCCTCATGCAACACCATGGCACTCTCAACAAACACGAGCAAAATTACTCAGTCACAGACATTGAAGCATTAGCAGTGGTTACTTGCATATTTTGTGAATCACGTTTTGTTTGTAATTTCTTTGCATTATGAATACCACGCGCCATCTCCAAGAATTTTCAGTCTACGCTCCTTCACTCATCAAGTCCCATACGTTGGAACTCCTTCTCAAATTCCTGAAGAACTGCATGGAAGAACAAGTTATGGCAAGATCCTTGCTTAACAAACGATTATTGAAATTACGGCAAAAACATTTTGAAGAATTTGAAAGGATCATCTTACAAAAACATATTGACATCATGAAGATTGAAGTGAGTGATTCGTTCAAAATTACAAGTGAAAATAAAGATATATTCCCTACAGCTATACCTGATCAGTGGAAAGTAAAATTATTAGATTATGTATATATTAAATTAAGAATTGTGTGCAAGAAATTAGAACTAAAACTGAAAAAGAAATTGAACCGACTAATTGATGACAGTGATTGGAGTAGCATGCTAACTCGGATTTATTCTTAATCTTTCAGACAAACCATTGAGCAAAAATGCAAAATGTGGTTTGGGATATGAGTTAAATTGTGCAGCTAAGAATCAATATGTCAACTATGTGGATATCGCGAAAGGATTATGTAATTTAGAAAAATTTAGTGATGTAGCTATACAAGATATCAATATTTGTAAAGGTTTTGTTTATAATGTGTTATCCATGTCAAGTTATCCAAGTTGCCCTAATAGATTCATTACAGCTATAAATGCATTAAAGAAAGATAATGACCTGCACATCACGAAAGCGGACAAAAGCCATTGCGTAGTAATTGTCAACATAAACGATTATATTGAGAAAATGGTGACATTACTAAGTGATTATGAAACTTACGTTAAATTAAATAAGAATCCATTAGAAACAGTTAATATTGAATTTAGTAAAAAAAAAAATCAAGAAACTTTTAGATGGAAATAATGACCTCATCAAACAACTTGTTACGTTATATCCTTCACTACCATATATATATGGTTTGATTAAAACTCATAAAGTTAATAATCCTGCTAGACCTATCATTTGTTCAATTGGGTCTTGCATTTATAAATGATCAAAATGGTTAATGTCACTTTTAAGTCCGCTTGTTGGAACTATTACCCACACTCATATTAAAAACAATGTTCACCTCATTGACAAGTTACATGGACAAAATATCACTTTTGATTTCAAACTTGTTAGTTTTGATATTACTAGTTTATTTACCCGAGTCCCAGTTTTAGATTTATC
>NC_134815.1:7920268-7927768 GCF_046742065.1 Oratosquilla oratoria | reverse complement strand
ATGCATTCTTTTCTCCAACTTTCATATCAGTTTCCCTCACTTAGCACATCCACATCCGTAGCACGTTCATTACCCCCCAAAATTTCTAATTTACCCCATTTGGGGTAATTTACCCCTGTTCCCCGACCACTGTTCTAGTGAGTAATAGGCTTAAAACGTCATCAGACCTGATATGACTTGTTTCCTCACATATTTGTTAACTTCTGGGACCCGTATTTCTGAGTGCGTGGCTAATCTATTTTTTTTTTCTACACTAGCATACAATGCAACACAATACACTACAATGCAATACATTAACATTAGGCTCTAGCTCTCTGAGCTCTACAAACGGCGACACGGTTGTGACTTCGTAAGAATTGATTACATGGTTAAGGCGTATCACACTAGGCTATTTTCCCTCCAACAGTTGGAGCAGATTTGCAGTCGGCATCTTTTGGGAAGAAATCTGATATGCTGGAGAAAAATATTTCTCTCCAGTAAATCAAATAACACTCTATGTAAATTGTTAAGAAAACAATGTAATTTGCCATCGTGATTTGACGGCAGAAAAAGTGTTGGAGGTGGTCGGCACCTCTGATTAATCGTAGGTTGGTGGGAAAATAGCTCAGTGTGATAGCCCCTTGATGACGTTTTTTCAACTACGGACATAAGGATCATGTCAATGGTCCACGCCACCCCTGTGGACGTCCCGCTGGTGGGTCCACAGGTAAAAGAACCAGGGAAACTAGCGTTAGCACGTCGATGTTTAGCATTTGCCTTTCCGACTCGCTTTACATACACAAGGAGTCCGTCTCCTTTTGTTTTTGGAAAAGAATTCTTCCACAAATCTCTGGTCACTTCCACAAGTTCCGTCCCCGAAACCCAACCCGTAACCCCAAGCCCCAAACTCCATCCCGTCCCCACACGCCCAAGTCCTCCGCCGTCGATGTCTCTTGACAAGTGTCTGGATAACCACAAGCATTCCATGAGCTCTCAAAAGAGTCCACAAAACTCAATACCAGCTAAAAGCCTTATGCTTTCTTTTAGTCTTAACTGGGACGCGCAGTTTTATTCACCTTCATCCCAGATGGCGTTTGACGAATTTATTCTCGTGGTTATAAGGTCGCACCCCTTACGATGAACCCTTCCTATGACATGTCGTTCCATATTTCATATAAGCTTTCGACACAATATCTTATTCAGATATAAGGAAGAAGAGGCCTTACATGGTCCATACACACACACAAACATGTGCATACACATCTCTATCTGTATATATATATATATATATATATATATATATATACATATATATACATATATATATATATATATATATATATATATATATATAGGGCAAAATATTTTTCGTAAACAAGTTCTGTTAAATTCTAAAGCACAAGTGCCGTCAATGATTTTAAGAGAACTTTTTTTTCTAACTCTATATTTCCTTTTTCCTCATAGTGAAAGGTTTCAGAATGTTGACCCCTTTTTACCAACAGCTGTTTCAACCATTACAAATGGTCATCTTCAGAGCAAATCATTACATAAAAACAAAGGTATATAAGGCCGAGTTAAAACGGCTGGGGGAGGTAACTTGGAATGTGGGAATCTGTCTCATCTAATAAGACAGAAAGGTCACCCGGGACAATCTCCCGAGGTGGGATTCTGTCCTGTTAGTCTAGACACAATCCCCAAGTGGGTTTTTGTCCCGTGGTGGAGGTCTGTGTTTTCTACTGGAGGGGAGGACATAATCAGATGCTACCTGTACGTTTAAAGTAGGGTTTTGTAAAGCGATGCTCACTGCCTCAGCTATTATCAAACTTGGTGAATGGTAGTTGTGTCTCTTATGAGGTCTACTAGTTGCTGCTTCTTATCGTGGCATCAACAAAATGCTGGTGGATGGCTCCGTTGTTACGGTGAGATTACAGTCGTCTCCTTAAGGTCATGAGGGTATGCCCGACGTAGCTAACATCGAGGGGCTTGCATGCCCATTCCAAACATTTAAATTTGTAAACTACACCAGTTTTAAGTTCCTCTGGACCCTCGGGGGCGGTGTTGCTTTTCATAATGAGGGAGGCTATCGGGTTGGGGCGGCTGAAGACTTTCAATGAGACCCTTTCGTCGGGCTCCTTAGGTGTAACACCTCTAGAGATGTTACCACGAAGGGTATCGGCTTCCTGACTGTAAACCGTGCCAAAATATAATTTATGGTATATCGTTAGGATCTTCTCTTGGTCTTGACTCGGATGTGAAATTCTTCCATATTCTTCTTTATGACATCCTCTATGGTGTTACAAGAGAGGCCATTATTCGTTAACGTATGCCTTACATGTTCAAGTTCTGTATGAACAACTTTCCACGTGCTGCAGTGGGAGAAGGCTCTTCTAACGTAAGCGCACACTGCAAACCTCTTGTAAGAATCTGGACACTGTATATATATGTGTATATATATATATATATATATATATATATATATATATATATATACATACATATACATATATATACATATATATGTGTATATATATATGCATATATATATATGTATATATATTCATATATATATGTATATACATATATATATATATATATATATATATATATATACACATTTCGCCTAACCTAGTGTGTTTGTGAGAAGAAAGACGGATGTGTTGGCATTGAGTGAAACTAAGCTAAGAGGGAAGGGTGAGTGTGAGTTTGGGAATGTAGTTGGGAGGATCTCAGGAGTAAAGAGAGGACGAGGGAGAGAAAGGGTGGCAATACTAGTAAGTGAAGAGATAGGTAACCGTGTAGTGGAGTTGAAAGAGATTTCTTCAAGGTTAATGTGCATGAAGGTAAAACTGGGAAGGGAGATGTGGGTTTTTGTAAGTGCATATGGGCCTGGCAGTAAGAAGAGTGTAGAGGAAAGGGAGGCCTTTTAGATAGATTTAAATGAGTGTATAAAGGGATTAGGGAGAAATGTCAATGTTGTGGTGTTGGGAGACCTTAATGCTAGGGTAGGAAATTAACCTATAGACGGAGTAGTCGGTAGGTGTGGAGTTCCAGGAAAAATTGTAGTGGAGAGTCGATGGTGGAGATGTGTCTAGAAAGAGAGTTGATGATACCAAATACAGTGTTTAGGTAGAAAGTCAAGCATAAGTACACATGGGAGAGGGTGGTGGATGGAAGGGTGGTAGATAGAGCGTTAGTGGTAACCAGGAGTATAGTAGGAAGAGTTAAGGATGTATATGTTCTAAAGGGAGAGTGAGGGAATATCAGATCATTTTTTGGTGGAAGGTAAGTTGAGAGTGGAGGATAGATGGAGAAAGAGGAAAAGGACAGAAGGTAGGGAGGTGATTAAAGTGAACTGCTTAAACGAGAAAGAAAAGGAGAAGGAGTATAAGAAGAAGCTGAGAGAAGAGTGGGAGGGAGTGAAGGATAAAGTAGAACTAGGAGTGGAGAAGGAAGGGGTATGGTCCAAGGAGGGAGTCACAAAGTATGCAAAGATGGTGTGTGGAACAAGAAGGACAGGAGGAAAAAGTAGGAAGGGTAGTGAGTGGTGGAATGATGAAGCAAGAAAGTTTGTAGAAGAGAAGAAGCGAGCTTTCACAGATTGGTTACAAAATAGGACGAGAGAATCATATGAGAGGGACAAAGAAAAGAGAGGAGAAGTAAAGCATAATATAAAGGAGGAAAAGAGGAGAGCAGATATGAAATGGGGTAACAGTATGAAAGAAATTTTTGAAAGTAATAAAAATATGTTTTGGAAAGAAATTAAAAGAGGAAGAGGAGGCAAATCAAATAGAAAAGGAAATGTAAAAGGTGCAGATGGAGAGATGATCATGGAAGAAAAGGCAGTAAGAAGAAGATGGGCAGAGTATTTTAGGGAGTTACTAAATGTGAAGAAGGATAGGGAGGGAAAGGTAATTGCAGTGGGAAGCGCTAAGGAAATGACAGTGGTGAATGAGAAAGAAAAATGGAGGAGAAATAAGGTAAGATGAGGTGAAGGCAGCTGTTAAGATGATAAGAGTAGGTAAGGCACCTAACTTGGATGAGTGTCACGCAGAATGTCTAAAAAATGGAGGCACAGTAATGGTGGACTGGCTGGTGAGATTATTTAATGTTTGTTTAAGAGAGAGTGGAGTGCCGGAGGACTGAAGAAGTGCCTGTATAGTTCCACTTTACAAGGGTAAAGAGGACAAGTCTGAGTATAGTAGTTTCAGAGGGATCACTTGGTTAAGTGTAGTTGGGAAGGCTTATGGGAGGGTCTTAATTGAGAGGATTAGGAGAGGAACAAAGGGAGTAATTGGTGAGTAACAGTGTAGGTTTAGGACAAGTAGGGGTTGTGTAGATCAGATTTTTGTGGTAAGACAAATAAGTGAGAAAGCTTTAGGAAAAGGTAAGGATGTTTTTTAGCCCTTTATGGATTTGGAAAAGGCTTATGACAGGGTAAATAGGAAAGGCACTGTGGGGGGTACTGCAGATATATGGGATACGAAGAAAGCTTTTAAGAGCAGTCAAGATATTTTACGAGAGTAGTAGAGCTTGTGTTGGAATCAGAAATGGAGAGAGTAAGTGGTTTGAGGTAAAGGTGGGACTTCGCCATGGGTGTGTTATGTCAACTTGGCTGTTCAATTTATACATGGATGGGGGTAGTGCGAGAGGTAAATGCAAGGGTAGTTGGTCGGTGATAGGTGATGGTTAAAGAAAATAGAGAAAAATGGGAGATAAGCCAGTTGTTGTTTACTGACGACACTGCGCTTGTGGCAGGATCAAAGGAGGGATTGAGGAAGTTAGTGACGGAGTTTACGGAAGTTGTACGAAAGAAGGAAGTTGAAGATAAATGTGGATAAAAGAATGGTGATGAGATGCACAAGGGGAGAAAGAGGCAGTAGACTGGAATGAGTATTGGGGGAGAGACTGGAGGAAGTAGATAGTTTTAGATACTTGGGTGCGAATGTGGCGGGGAAGATAGGAGTGGAGGTGGAGGCAGAATGTAGATTGAGAGAAGCAACTAAATGCCTTGGAGGATTAAAAAGTGTAATGAGAAATAGACATTTGGTAATGGAGGTTATGAGGAGATTGTATGAAGGAAATATTGTGCCGACATTACTGTATGGGGCAGAAACATGGAGCATACGAGAGGAAGAGAAAAGGAGTTTGAATGTGTTTGAGATGAGGTTCCTGAGAAGTATGATAGGGGTGACTAGGCTGGATAGATTGAGAAATGAAGTGGGGAGGAGAACGGGGGTGGAAAGGGAGTTGGAAGATAGGGTTCATGAAAGAGTATTATGATGGTTTGGACATATGGAAAGAATGAGTAAAGAGAGATTAGTAAAAGAGGTGTGAAAGGCAGATGTGGAAGGAGTGAACATAAGGGGTCGACCAAGGATGAGATGGATGGATGGGGTAAAAGGGGCATAGGGAAAGAGGGGAATGTCTGTTGAGGAAGGACGGGAGCGGACAGAAGATAGGGGTGAATGTAGAATAGTTATGTATGGATGATGCTGTGATGCATGAGGGGGAGTGGGTGGAGGATGGGGGTGAGGGAGTATGAAAAATAAATTGACGTAGCCCGAAGGGATTTCTCCCCGTCCTCTCTTTTTCTGCATGAGGGGACGGAGAGGGGGGTCGCCCATTTAATGAAGCGGCCTTGCTGTGGATGTGCTGTGGCTTGCGACACTACTTCTGACCCAGGGTGGTGGACAAGTTGCAGGGATGATCCGTCATTCAGGCGGAGCCAAAAAAAAGAAGGAAGGAGGAGGTGGATGGAGGTGGAGTGTGTGAGGATGGAATGGTTTTTTTTTTTTTTTTGTTTTTTTTTTTTTTACCTCCCTTGCAAGGGGGAAAAGGCCTTTGGTATATATGCGGATGATGTATGTATATATATATGTAATATATATGTATATATATATATATATATATATATATATATATATATATATATATATGTGTGTGTGTGTGTGTGTGTGTGTACATATATATATATATATATATATATATGTGTGTGTGTGTGTGTGTGTGTACATATATATATATATATATATTATATATATATGTACATATATATATATATATATATATATATATCTGTGTGTGTGCGTGTGTGTGTGTGTGTGTGTGTGTGTGTGTGTGTGTGTGTGTGGTGTGTGTGTGTGTGTGTGTGTGTGTGTGTGTGTGTGTGTGTGTGTGTGTGTGTGTGTGTGTGTGTGTGTGTGTGTGTGTGTGTGTGTGTGTGTGTGTGTGTGTGTGTGTGTGTGTGTGTGTGTGTGTGTGTGTGTATGTGTGTGTGTGTGTGTGTGTGTGTGTGAGAGAGAGAGAGAGAGAGAGAGAGAGAGAGAGAGAGAGAGAGAGAGAGAGAGAGAGAGAGAGAGCGTGTGTGTGTTTGTGTTTGTGTACACTTACGTATGTACATATGGGTGTATACACACATTTACACACACACACACACACAGACACACACACATACACACACACACACACACACACACACACACACACACACACACACACACACGTACACAAACACATACGGACAGCTACTCAGCAAACTATCAGTCCAACACCGTGAATTAGCAAGAGAAATTGAAGTTCTCAACAAAAAGATAAACAATGCAGAAATAGAAATATTATTTAATCTCGTCTATCAACAAGAAAATATTCCTCCTGGATACAATAATATTAAACTTCATGACGAGAAAACCAGGAACTCTAAGCTAACCTACAACTTCAGAAAGGAACTCGTGGAACGCCAATTGCAAGAGAAACAGCAGCTCTCTCTGCAATTGAAAGAACAATTAGATAAGGTCCTAGCCACTTAAAAAAAAAAAAGCAACCTCATACGGACAGCTACTCAGCAAACTATCAGTCCAAAACCGTAAATTAGCAAGAGAAATTGAAGTTCTTAACAAAAAGATAAACAATGCAGAAACAGCAATATTATTTAATCTCGTCTGTCAACAAGAAAATATATATATATATGTATGTATGTAACCCTCACTAACCATCATCAACCATGCATGTGATCTACACACATGCGAGATGGTACTCGTCTTTAGCAAGACCCCCAATCTTGAAGACATCACAAATTCCTTAATCACAAAACAGCTTGAATTAAAATTGCAAAATAAGATAAACATAACGCCCCCGCAGCATCACCAACATGGGATGCTTAATGTCACCAGATAGATCTAATGACCCCTTTCTCATACTTACCCCAATTACATTACCACAACTTCAATGTATACGCCATATCTAGCCACGTCCATCAACCATATATAACTAACCCCCATACAAAGGAATTAACACCCATATATATGCTAAATAACTAACACGTCTCCTATACGGCAATACACAATAACATACCTACTTAAGCACCCGTAACAGAATAGGACTACCATGGTCCAGGACCTGGTATAGGACTGTCCAAGTCAAGGACTTGACAGTAGGACTGCCTAGGTCAGGGACCTAGCAGAGACTAGGGAAACTCTAACATTGTCTAGAAAGGAGCCTAGGTGGGAAATCTTATCACACCTG
>NC_134815.1:7907768-7912768 GCF_046742065.1 Oratosquilla oratoria | reverse complement strand
ACAAGTCGATGTGATATAAAAGTTTGATATGTGCACTGTGTGTTAGATCGACAAAGAACTTTTTGCAAAAGTTCCATACAAACGACTATCACGGAACTTGGAGCACATCGAAGAAATTCCAGAAAACCTGGAATGGGTAAGAGACCTCTAGAAAGAACAATATATGAGAATAACAGTAAGAGGAATAGAGTAAGAATCATGTAAAGGTGGAAGAAAATAATCATCAGACCACCACAAGACTCCACAACGACACCTATGGTATTTCTAATAATCTAGATAATGGAAGGAGCAACAATTTACACTTATCCATTTCTAGACAACGCAGACACAAGGAGAAGAACAGAAATTGAAGACTACAGAATTTACGACTGAAGCCAATTGTGGATAATGAGTTTTAATGCTAAGTAGTGGAGAATATTGTTAAAGGACAAAAGTGTATAGATATGATCAATAATTTGCTCCATTAGAAATAAAAACAATTACAGGAGCGAAAGAAGATAAGAATCTTGGAGTGCTGCTCACAGATAATTTATCATACAATAAGCAAATGGACTTTATCGATTTATCTAATTATTCGTTTAATTATTTTTCATTACTATTATTATCATTAGCATTATTAATAATAATAATAATAATAATAATAATGATAATAATAATAATAATAATAATAATATTATTATTATCATTATCATTATCATTATTATTATTATTATTATTATTATTATTATTATTATTATTATTATTATTATTATTATTATTATTATTATTATTATTATTATTATTATCATTATTATTATTATTATCATTATTACTATTATTATTATTATTATTATCATTATCATTATTATTATTATCATTATCATTATTATAAATATTATTATTATTATTATTATTATTATTATTATTATTAATATTATTATTATTATTATTATTATTATTACTATTATTATTATTGATATTATTATTATTATTATTATTATTTAATGTTTTCTGGAGAGAGGGTAGAGTGCCGGAGGACTGGAGGAGTGCCTGTATAGCTCCTCTTTACAAGGGAAAAGGGGACAAGTGTGAATGTAGTAGTTTCAGAGGGATTAGCTTGTTAAGTGCAGTCGGGAAGGCTTATGGAAGGATCTTGGTTGAGAGGATTAGGAGAGGAACAGAAGGAGTAATTGGTGAGGAACAGTGTGGATTTAGGACAGGTAGAGGTTGTGTAGATCAGATCTTTGTGGTAAGACAGATATGTGAGAAAGCTATAGGAAAGGGGAAGGATATTTTTTGGGCTTTTATGGATCTGGAAAAGGCTTATGATAGGGTAGACAGAAAGGCACTGTGGGAGGTTATGCAGATATACGGGATAGGAGGAAAGCTTCTGGGAGCTGTCAAGAGTTTTTATGAGAATAGTAGAGCTTGTGTCAGGATTGGGAATGGAGAGAGTGAGTGGTTCGAGGTAAAGGTGGGACTTCGTCAAGGATGCGTTATGTCGCCCTGGCTGTTCAACTTATACATGGATGGGGTGGTGCGAGAGGTAAATGCAAGGGTAGTGGGCAAGGGATTGGAGATGGTTAAAGAAAATGGAGAAAAGTGGGAGGTGAGCCAGCTGTTGTTTGCGGACGACACTGCGCTTGTAGCAGGATCGGAGGAGGGATTGAGGAAGTTGGTGGCAGAGTTTGGGAGAGTATGTGATAGAAGAAAGCTAAAGATATATGTGGGTAAAAGTAAGGTGATGAGATGTACAAGGGGTGAAAGTGGCAGTAGACTGGAAGTGAGCATTAAGGGAGAGCGACTGGAGGAAGTGGATAGTTTTAGATACTTGGGTGCAAATGTGGCAGGGAAAGGTGGAGTGAAAGTGGAGGTAGAATGTAGATTGAGAGAAGCGAGTAAATGCCTTGGTGGATTAAAGAGTGTAATGAGGAATAGACATTTGGGAATGGATGCTAAGAGGAGACTGTATGAAGGAGTGATTGTGCCAACAGCACTGTATGGGGCAGAAACATGGAACATAAGAGAAGAAGAGAGAAGGAGTTTGAATGTGTTTGAGATGAGGTGTCTGAGAAGTATGATGGGGGTTACTAGGCTAGATAGAGTGAGAAATGAGGAGGTGAGGAGGAGAACAGGGGTGGAAAAGGAGCTGGGAGATAGGGTTGATGAAAGAGTATTAGGATGGTTTGGACACATGGAAAGAATAAGTGAAGAAAGACTAGTAAAAGAGGTGTGGAAGGCAGATATGGAGGGAGTGAACATGAGGGGACGTCCTAGGATGAGATGGATGGATGGGGTGAAGGGGGCTTTGGGGAAGAGGGGAATGTCTGTTGAGGAAGGACGGGAGAGGACAGAAGACAGGGGTGAATGGAGAATGGTGGTATATGGATGATTTTGTGATTGCATGAGGTGGAATGGGCGGAGGGATGGGGGGTGAGGTAGTATGTGTGAGCAAAATTTGACGCAGCCCGAAGGGATTTCTCCCCGTCCTCTCATTTTATGCAATGGGGGGACGGAGAGGGGGGGTCGCCGATTTAATGAACCGGCCTTGCTGTGGATGTGCTGTGTCTTGCGACACTGCTTCTGACCCACGGCAGTGGACAAGGTGCAGGGATGACCCGTCATTCAGGAGGTGCTAAGATGCTAAGATAAGAGGGAGGGTGGAGGGGTGTGGAGTGTATTCAGGGATGGAATGGGTGGGAATGATTTTATGCCTTTTTCTTTTTGGTTACCCCCCTGTAAGGGGGAAAAAGCCTTGGCATATGTATGTATGAATGTATGTATTATCATTATTATTATTATTAATATTATTATTATTATTATTATTATTATTATTATTATTATTATTATTATTATTATTATTATCATTATTATTATTATTATTATTATTATTATTTATTATTATTATTATTATTATTATTATTATTATTATTATTACTATTATTACTATTATTATTATTATTATTATTATTATCATTATTATTATTATTATTATTATTATTATTATTATTATTATTATTATTATTATTATTATTATTATTATTATTGTTATTATTATTATTGTTGTTATTATTATTATTATTATTATTATTATCATTATTATTATTATTATTATTATTATTATTATTATTATTATCGTTATCATTATTATAATTATTATTGTTATTATCATTATCATTATTATTATTATCATTATTATGATTACTATTACTATTATTGTTACTATTATTATTATATTATAATTATTATTAATAGCGGAACCCGTGTAAATTACACGAAAGAGAAGAGGGTAAATCATTGCATCAAGATGGCAAGAGAGGTAGGATATCCTCTCCCTCTGTTGTCCTTCAGGGTACACTATAATGTCACGCTGGACAGGAGGTGCTCCATCATCACCGACAAATATTGCTGCAATTTCATCATTTGTTGGATTATTATATCTCCTCGCATCAGGGCTGGCAATAAATTGCATGGTTATTTTTCTGGGAGGGATATTTTGTAATGTAGCTCTCTGTTGCTCTTCATGTTCGACAGTTCTCATGTTTTTATATGCCCCTACATAAAGATTATCGACCATTGCTTGAGATATTTTTTCGAAAACTGAATATAAGCAATTAGAATTTTGATTAGCATTTGACCTCAGATTTAATGCTTCATTTGTTTCAATTATACAGAGCTGTTCATATTTTCTTTCTTCATTTTCATTTGATCTTCGAGACCTTCCAGAAGTTCGAGACCTTACAGAACTTCGAGACCTTCCAGACCTTCAAGAACTTCGGCACTTTCAAGAACTTTGGCACTTTCGAGAACTTCGGCACCTTCGAGAGCTTCGGCACCTTCGAGAACTTCGGCACCTTCGAGAACTTCGGCACCTTCGACAACTTCGGCACCTTCGACAACTTCGGCGACTTCGAGAACTTCGGCGCCTTCGAGAACTTCGGCACCTTCGCGAACTTCGGCCCCTTCGAGAACTTTGGCACCTTCGAGAATTTCGGCACCTTCGAGATCTTCGGCACCTTCGACAATTTCGGCACTTTCGACAACTTCGAGAACCTCGACACCTTCGAGAACTTCGGCACGTTCGAGAACTTCGGCACCTTCGAGAACTTTGGCACCTTCGAGAACTTCGGCAGCTTCGAGAACTTCGACACCGTGGAAGGTCGTTGCTTTTGATGTAAGCGTGACACACAAAATAAATAAATAACACACACGCTATCGTATTATTATATAGATTATTATTATTATTATTATTATTATTATTATTATTATTATTATTATTATTATCATTATTATTATTATTATTATTATTATTATTATTATTATTATTTCTTTTTTACATGTTATCTATTGGCGAACAAAAGAGCTCGAGGAATGTCGGTCGCAGATATTTTGTCATACAGAGAAGCAAATAGACTTTTTTATTTTATTTTTGACATATAAGTTGTTGGCAAACAAGGAAGTTGCGTTTCAATTCGTGGATGGAAAATTAATGAGAAACTAATAATGAGTCTGATCTACCCCAGATTGGAATACACAGAAGTAGTGTGGTTCCTATAGAGAAAGAAGGCTATAAATACAAAGAATAACAGCCAAAATTGTTCACAACCTAGAAGACACATCGCACATAGAAAATATAAATGATAGTAAATGGGTCTCCCCTCATTAATTAAAAAAAAATAATATAATAATATAATACAGTTGACATGATTGCTGCATTCAGATCAAGAAGCGTAGTGGACAAAATTGATGGGGCAAATCTCTTTGTTTGGGATAGAAGTCTCGCACAGGAGGCTCCTTAGAGAAAACACTTCGTTGAAAATAGTCGTGAATATGCTCGGATGAATACTTGTGTCTTCCTTCACCGATTTTCTCTTTATACACACACACACACACACACACACACACACACACACACACACACACACACACACACACACACACACACACACACACACACACACACACACATATATATATATATATATATATATATATATATATATATATATATATATCTATAT
>NC_134815.1:7887768-7905268 GCF_046742065.1 Oratosquilla oratoria | reverse complement strand
TTCAATACCTGTACGACCAACAAGAACCCATTTCTTTTTTAATTATTTGCCAATTTCACCTATTTCGTACAACCACGTTCACATTACCTACTTATCTATGAATTTTTTCTTATATATAAAACATATGTATCTATACGAGTATATTCATTAATTCCATATAATTTTTTTTCATTAATTATATATCTATTACTTATCAAAATACTTATTTTTGGATAAGATATGTAAAAGTTGTGATTTTAATCTAATAATCGACACAATCGAGACAAGCAATTCTTTCGATGAATATTGGAAGCTAAGGAGCAATTCTGATCCTCATTTGTTGACACCCCTACGGTCCAGAGTAACTCAGCATTCTTTTATAGTTGAAAACTAGTCTCTACTTAGAAAAAAAAGTAAATAAATTTATATTTCCACTTCGTCCCTTCTGCTGCACTTATGAATTTTTGTTCTGTTCAACGTCAGAAGATTTTATTCAGCTGAGGGAGAGCTCCCGGTCAGCCGGTCGGCTTCCGATCCATCTAATCCTAATTTCCTTTCCTTGCCGACCGACTGACCTCCATTCCAATTAGCTATAATCTTATCCTCTTACCCGGTCGGCTGGCATCGTTCCTTTACGCATTCTCTGCCAGCCGACCTCCTCTGGTTGGTTTCCATTCGTTATGACTTTCCAGCTTACCCGGACGGTCGACCTCGATCCTTGACTCTTCCTTGGTCGACCGTCCTCCCGTGCTCTTCATTGTGTTCTTTTCGACGTCCAGGCCGACCGGTTTTCTTTACGTTTCTTTTTCACTTTCCTAACCGGTCGGCCTCCTTTCCTTTCCGCTATGTCTTGCAAGTTCCCCGGTCGGTCGGCCTCGTTTCTTTTCGATGGTTTCCAGGCCGACCGACCTCCTTGGTATATCCTTCTTATTCCTTTCCAGCGATCCAGGCCGACCGGCGAGTCTTGTCTTCTGCATTTCTGGTCACCGCCGGTCGGCCTCCTGCTCATTCGGTCAAATGCTTCCCCCAGTCGTGGAGGACCCGGAGCGGAGCGAAGATTTCGTCGCCGCACCGAGAAGGACATCAGGGATACTGGTCCGACCCAGAAACGGCGAGGATCCTCCTTGCGTCCTTTTTTGCTTCCTGTCGCCAGGCGATTTTATTCAGCTCGAGTCAAGCCTCACAGGTGTTTCTGGGGGTAAAAGTCCGTCTCCATTAACCCCCAGATGACGAAGTTCGTGTGATAATTCTTGTTTGGCGCCATGACATCTTGTTCAATTTAAACAGAAACCTCCTTAGCTTCGAGTGTGCGTGTTTACCTAATTGTAATATTCAGGAAAGGAGCTACACTCGTTGGGTCCCGTCTCCTATTCTCTAATTTTCTAACAAACCTGGACTCAAATTCATGTACTGTTCCAACTTAATCTAAACCAGGGGTTCCCAAACTTTTCAGCTCACCGACCCCCCAGTAAAGTTTAAAATTTTCTATAGGCCCCCAAACTATTAATTCACGAATTATGTCAGTTTATTAATATTATTGGTGTTGTTATTGTTATAAATGCTAGTAATATTATTATCATTATTATTATCATTATTGTTAATTATTATTATTATTATTATTATTATTATTATTATTATTATTATTATTATTATTATTATTATTATTATTATTATCATTATTATTATTATTATTGTTATTATTATCATCATTATCATCACCATCATCATCATCATCATCATCATCATCATCATCATCATCATCATCATCATCATCATTATTATCATTACTATTATTACTATTATTATCATCATCATCATCATCATCATCATCATCATCATCATCACCATCATCATCATCATTATTATTATTATTATTATTATTATTATTATTATCATTATTATCATTATCATTCTACTTATCAATAGTGTTATTACAAAGGATTAGAAAGGCGGAGCATGCCGACAGGAGACCTTTTAATCCATATCTAGGTCGGATGCGAAAAAAAGAATCATATTAATAATAAAACAATAAATAAAAACTATGATATTGTAAATAACAAAAATAATACATAAATAAATGCATAGGCATAGTTGAATAATAAACAAACAGGTAAAGAGTGAATAATAATAAATTGACATATAACTAATAAAAAATAAAAAAAAGACAGACAAATGATAACAAAACAAAAACAAATAATATAAGATAAATTATAATCATTACAGCATCTTACTTTGGTATTTATCTAAATGATTCTTAAAGCTTCGAACTGAACTACATTGCACTACCTGTGCAGGAAGTTTATTCCATTCATTAACTACACGGTTGGCAAATTTTTTTCTACCTACTTCCAAATTGAATCTATTTCCGGAGAGTTTAAGACCATTGTTTCTTGTCTGATTCTCATTCAATGTAAAAATTATGATTGTTATCATTTTTGTTGAGGATATTATTCTTTTAATTCTTTAATGCAGTTCTTGTTTGGTCTCATAAGTCACTTATGGTAATTCTAAAGTACTATAGTCACAATTTTTGTGTTTGTGGATTTTACTTATTCTATTAGTTTATTTTTATTAATTAATTAATTTATTTATTTCCATTTTCATTCGTTATAAAAGGGCCAAATGGCAACACTCATCAAGGCGATGGCGTTCCAATATTGATACACACACTTTCAGACATACATAAACATAAGTGTTTTAAAATATTTATAATTTACCAATAGCTTTAAGAGTGATATCATATATACTTTATTATATCATTATAAGTAATATTCAAGCCAATAATATTACACAAGTTCATCATCATGATGTTCATTCACGGTGTGGTTGTGTGTATGTGAGATTCTCCCTACATGCACAGAATGTGGAGGATTTTCGACTCAGAGTGAACTGACATGGTTTTTCTTTAAATTTAGATATTGGTTGGTTGATTATTCTCACTCTTTCAGTACGGGAAGAGAACAGGATCATTTCATGCTAACCTTTCAATTTCAAAGACTGCCTTTCGACCCCTTAGTAATTTACTGACCCCTTTCGACCCCTTTGCAATCTACTGACTCCCTTTCGACACCAGGGATGGTCTCATCGACCCCCTAGCAATCTACTGACCCCCTTTCGACCCCTTGGCTATTTGTCGACCCCTTGGATGGTCTCATCGACCCCTGGGGGTCGATATCGACCACTTTGGGGACCCCTGCCTTAGACCATATGTCGGGCTTGTGACCTACAGCCATTACCCTCCCAAATGAGAGCACACAAATCCTTGCCCACGAGAGTTTGGGTGCCGGCTCGCAGTGTAGAGATGGTGAGATAATTCCATCCCTGTGTGTGTGTGTGTGTGTGTGTGTGTGTGTGTGTGTGTGTGTGTGTGTGTGTGTGTGTGTGTGTGTGTGTGTGTGTGTGTGTGTGTGTGTGTGTGTGTGTGTGTGTAAGTAATTTGCGGAGCCCCGCGAGTACAAACATTTCTGGTTCTCAGTCAATTTAATAATGACTTCAACACCTGTACGACCAACAAGAACCCATTTCATTTTTAACTATTTGCCAATTTCACCTATTTCGTACAATCACGTTCACATTACCTACTTATCTATGATTTTTTTCTTATATATAAAACATATGTATCTATACGAGTATATTCATTAATTTCATATAATTTTTTATCATTAATCATATATCTATTACTTATTAAAATTCTTATTTTTGGATAAGATATGTAAAAGTTGTGATTTTATTCTAATAATCGACACAACCGAGACAAGCAATTCTTTCGATGAATATTGGAAGCTAAGGCGCAATTCTGATCCGCATTTGTTGACACCCCTACGGTCCAGAGTAACACAGCATTCTTTTATAGTTGAAAACTAGTCTCTACTTAGAAAAAAGTAAATAAATTTATATTTCCACTTCGTCCCTTCTGCTGCACTTATGAATTTTCGTTCTGTTCAGCGTCAGATTTTATTCAGCTGAGGGAGAGCTCCCGGTCAGCCGGTCGGCTTCCGATCCATCTAATCCTAATTTCCTTTCCCTGCCGACCGACTGACCTCCATTCCAACTAGCTATAATCTTATCCTCTTACCCGGTCGGCTGGCATCGTTCCTTTACGCATTCTCTGCCAGCCGACCTCCTCTGGTTGGTTTCCATTCGTTATGACTTTCCAGCTTACCCGGACGGTCGACCTCGATCCTTGACTCTTCCTTGGTCGACCGTCCTCCCGTGCTCTTCATTGTGTTCTTTTCGACGTCCAGGCCGACCGGTTTTCTTTACTTTTCTTTTTCACTTTCCTAACCGGTCGGCCTCCTTTCCTTTCCGCTGTCTTGCAAGTTCCCCGGTCGGTCGGCCTCGTTTCTTTTCGATGGTTTCCAGGCCGACCGACCTCCTTGGTATATCCTTCTTATTCCTTTCCAACGATCCAGGCCGACCGGCGAGTCTTGTCGTCTGCATTTCTGGTCACCGCCGGTCGGCCTCCTGCTCATTCGGTCAAATGCTTCCCCCAGTCGTGGAGGACCCGGAGCGGAGCGAAGATTTCGTCGCCGCACCGAGAAGGACATCAGGGATACTGGTCCGACCCAGAAACGGCGAGGATCCTCCTTGCGTCCTTTTTTGCTTCCTGTCGCCAGGCGATTTTATTCAGCTCGAGTCAAGCCTCACAGGTGTTTCTGGGGGTAAAGTCCGTCTCCATTAACCCCCAGATGACGAAGTTCGTGTGATAATTCTTGTTTGGCGCCATGACATCTTGTTCAATTTAAACAGAATCCTCCTTAGCTTCGAGTGTGCGTGTTTACATACATACATATACCAAGGCTTTTTCCCCCTTTCAAGGGAGGTAGCCAAAAAGGGAAAGGCATAAAAACACTCCCACCCATTTCATCCCTAAATACACTCCACACCCCTCCCAACCTTCCTCTCATCTGAGCACCTCCTGGATGACGGGTCATCCCTGCACCCTGCCCACCGCCCTGGGTCAGAAGCAGTGTCGCAGTGTCGCAGTGTCGCAGTGTTTACCTAATTGTAATATTCAGGAAAGGAGCTACACTCGTTGGGTCCCGTCTCCTATTCTCTAATTTTCTAACAAACCTGGACTCAAATTCATGTACTGTTCCAACTTAATCTAAATCATGGGTTCCCAAACTTTTCAGCTCATCGACCCCCTAGTAAAGTTTAAAATTTTCAATAGGCCCCCAAACTATTAATTCACGAATTATGTCAGTTTATTAATATTATTGGTGTTGCTATTGTTATAAATGCTAGTAATATTATCATTATTATTATCATTATTATTATCATTATTATTATCATTGTTATTATCATTGTTATTATCATTGTTATTATCATTGTTATTATCAGTCATTGTTATTGTCATTGTTATTGTCATTGTCATTGTCATTGTTATTGTCATTGTTATTGTCATTGTTATTGTCATTGTTATTGTCATTGTTATTGTCATTGTTGTTGTCATTGTTGTTGTCATTGTTGTTATTATTATTATTATTGTTATAATTGTTATTATTATTATTGTTATTATTGTTATTATTGTTATTATTGTTGTTATTATTGTTGTTATTGTTGTTGTTATTGTTGTTGTTATTGTTATTATTGTTATTATTGTTATTATTATTATTATTATTATTATTATTATTATCATTATTATCATTATTATTATTATTATCATTATTACTATTATTGTTAATATTATTATTATCATTATTATTATTAATAGTATTATTATTATTATTATTAGTTATTATTGTTATTATTATTATTATTATTAGTACTAGTATTATTATCATTATTATTATTATCATCAACGTTATTATTATTATTATTATTATCATTATTATTATTGTTATTATTATCATTGTTATTATTGTCATTATTATTATCATCATTATTATTATTATCATTATTATTATTATTATTATCATTATTATTATTATTATTATCATTATTATTATTATTATCATTTTAGTTATCAATAGTGTTATTATCATCATTATGATTGTTATCATTTTTGTTGGGGATATTATTGTTTTAATTCTTTAATGTAGTTCTTGTTTGGTCTCATAAGTCACTTATAGTAATTCTAAAGTACTATATGGTCACAATTTTCGTGTTTGTGAATTTTACTTATTCTATTAGTTTATTCTTATTAATTTATTTATCTATTTCAATTTTCATTCGTTATAAAAGGGCCAAATGGCAACACTCATCAAGGCGACGGCGCGGCGCGGCGTTCCAATATTGATACACACACTTTCAGATATACATAAACATAAGTGTTTTAAAATATTTATAATTTACCAATAGCTTTAAGAGTGATATCATATATGCTTTTTTATATTGTTATAAGTAATATTCAAGCCAATAATATTACACAAGTTCATCATCTTGATGTTCATTCACGATGTGGTTGTGTGTATGTGAGATTCTCCCTACGTGCACAGAATGGGGAGGATTTTCGACTCAGAGTGAACTGACATGGTTTTTCTTTAAATTTAGATATTGGTTCGTTGGTTATTCTCATTCTTTCAGTACGGGAAGAGAACAGGATCATTTCATGCTAACCTTTCAATTTCAAAGACTGCCTAGTAATTTACAGACCCTTTCGACCCCTTTGCAATCTACTGACTCCCTTTCGACACCAGGGATGGTCTCATCGACCCCCTAGCAATGTACTGACCCCCTTTCGACCCCTTGGCTATTTGTCGACCCCTTGGATGGTCTCATCGACCCCTGGGGGTCGATATGACCACTTTGGGAACCCCTGACCTAGAAGACCAGGTGTGTGTGTGTGTGTGTGTGTGTGTGTGTGTGTGTGTGTGTGTGTGTGTGTGTGTGTGTGTGTGTGTGTGTGTGTGTGTGTGTGTGTGTGTGTGTGTGTGTGTGTGTGTGTGTGTGCAAACAAGGTCATCATAATAAAACAACAGGGCTGGACTCGCAGTAATGGGTATAAACTGGACAAATTTAGATTTAAGAAGGAAATAGCCAAGAATTGGTTTACTAATAGGGTGGTCGATGAATGGAATAAACTTAGTAACCATGTAGTAAGCGCTGAAACTATCAGTTGTTTTAAAAAACGATTAGACAACTTTATGGATGGGGATGACAGGTGGTGATGGATACGGAGCTGCCTAGTGTAGGCCTTATGGTTTTTTGCAGTCTCCTTTATTCTTATGTTCTTATGTGTACGTGTGTGTGTGTACGTGTGTGTGTGTACGTGTGTGTGTGTGTGTGTGTGTGTGTGTGTGTGTGTGTGTGTGTGTGTGTGTGTGTGTGTGTGTGTGTGTGTGTGTGTGTGTGTGTGTGTGTGTGAGTGTGTGTGTGTGTGTGCGTGTGTGTGTGTGTGTGTGTGTGTGTGTGTGCGTGTGTGTGTGTGTGTGTGTGTGTGTGTGTGTGTGTGTGTGTGTATTTACCTTTACCTAGTTGTATTTACCTAGTTGTATTTTGCGGGAAGGGGAGCTATGCTCGTGTTGTCCCGCCTTTGTATCTTGCAGTGTCTAGTTTGTTTTTAAACTCATGAATGGTTTTTGCGCATACTATTTCATTGTCCAGTTTGTTCCAAGTGTCCAAAACTCTATGAGGAAAACTGTTTTTCTTCAGTTCTCTTCTATAGCTATGTTTTTTTATTTTCTTTCCATGTCCTCTTGTGTTTCTTTTGTCCCAGTTAAGTAAGTTCTCACTATCGAGTACCTCTGTGCCTTTCATGATTCTGTAGATGGTCAATAGGTCACCTCTCTCTCTTCTTTGCTCCAGTGTCGGTAACTCCAGTTTAGCCAATCTCTCTTCGTATGATAGGTTTGCAAGTGCAGGTGCCATTTTTGTAGCTGCTCTTTGGATTCTTTCTATTTTCTTTATATTCTTTTTGGTACTGGGGGACCACAATGTCGCTGCATACTCTAATCTAGGCCTTATCAATGTAACCAATATTTTTTTCATCATGTCTTCGTCCAAGTATGTAAACGCCACTTTTATTGATCTTAGCAAATTGTAAGTCTCCCCGACAATTTTGTTAATCTGTATATCATAGGACAGGTCGTTCGTGATAATTACTCCCAAATCTTTTTCGGATCCTACTTTCTTTACTTCTTTGGTTCCAATTGTATATTTTCCTGATATTCTGTTTTTGCTTTTTCCAAACTCCATTATGCTACACTTCTTAGTATTAAAGTCCACTTCCCATTTCTGACTCCAGTTCCATACCCTATTTAGGTCTTCTTGCAGTGCTTCACAGTCCTCATCAGTTTCTATTTTCCTTAGCAGTTTGGCGTCATCGGCAAAGAAGCTCATGTAGCAGTTCACGTCCTCATCCATGTCATTCATATAGATAGCAAACATTATTGGTGCCAGCACAGATCCTTGCGGTACTCCACTGATCACCTCTTTCCAGTCTGAATATTTTTCTCTGAGCACTACTCTCATCTTTCTACCAGTCAGAAAGTCCTCTATCCATTTTAGTAGGTTTCCCTGTATTCCTCCTATGTGTTCCAGTTTTTTTAGTAGTTTTCTGTGTGGTACTTTGTCAAAGGCTTTTTGCAAGTCTAGGAATGCACAATCAGCCCATCCATTTCTTTCTTGCACTATGTCTATTAGTCTTGAGTAAAAGCATATTAAGTTTGTGGAGCATGATCTTCCTTGTCTGAATCCGAATTGTGTGTGTGTGTGTGTGTGTGTGTGTGTGTGTGTGTGTGTGTGTGTGTGTGTGTGTGTGTGTGTCTGTGTGTGTGTGTCTGTGTCTGTGTGTGTGTGTGTGTGTGTGTGTGTGTGTGTGTGTGTGTGTGTGTGTGTGTGTGTGTGTGTGTGTGTGTGTGTGTGTGTGTGTGTGTGTGTGTGTAACAAAAGCGAAAAAGCCTTTGCTACCCTAGTATGGTGCGGTATCTGAATCCCAAGAGTTGGGCTGGTGACCACTGTAAAACCACTGAAAATATGAGAGGGATAGGCCGCTGTACCAGAGGCTGATATTCATTACAGGCCAATTTGTATGAAAGGAGGCAACCGTTGAACAGGATGCGTGACCATATACGAACGTTATGTGTATAGAAAGGAAACGGAGAGCCAAATTGTCTAGATTCCAAAGTTCGCCTGCAATGTTGTGATAGCTTTGTCTAACCATGGATAACATCATAAGAGGCTCGCTCAATTTTACAATATATAAATTTCATCATAACCATATATGCTTGGAACATGATAAGCCAGCAGCTATTAAGACTCCATCTATTAGCAGGCAGGGATTTGACAAGATTGTCGTTGAATTTAAGAATCTTTCCTTCAAGACATTTTTTTTCTTTCCTACTTTCTTTTCTTTTTTAATAAAGTATTTTCACGAATATTTCAATTTCTCTGATATTCTTTTCCGCAAAAAAAAATCGATAAAAATGCACCTGATATACAATCGTCACCTTTTATTGTGGGTAAGTCTTTTTGGTTGTTGTTTTGATGCTTTCCTTAATATCACTTGTGTCATCCCAAGGTAAGTATTGATAAAAGCCTGGAAACGATCCAAGGGCGGATCAACCCTGTAGATCAGCGTTTCTCAACCAGGCTTCCCCGGAACCGCAAAAGGTCCCTAAGGTTCCGCAAGAACAAGTGAGATATGCTATGCACTTTTGATCTTTTATTTGATTTCATATACGTAATACAATTAAACACGCACGACATATTCTTGGTTATTGTAAAAGTGTAATATAGACATCATCCTATCTAACCTATTATTACGATGGAAATAAAATGAGAAAAATATGGTATATATATATGGTATATATATGATTTTTTTTTTTTTTTTTTTTTTTTGCACAGGGGTTCTTTGAGACATGCAATTTATTTTAAAGGTTACGCAAGGGTAAATAGGTTGAGAAACGCTGGTATAGAGTAGTGGTTCTCAACCTGTGGGCCATGGGTCCCTCGTGGTCCAAGGTGGTTCATAAGTGGGTCCGCCGACCGAAAGCCACAAGCAGTAGTGGATGCAAAACGATTAAATTTAGTGTAGAAGTCATCTTCAGGAAGTTAGTGAACAGCAATTCATAAGTATGGGGTACATGTGAACATAGGTTGAGAACCTCGGCACTCAAACCAAAGGACCTCCCACCTACTGGGGAGCTCTGACCTGAGGTCTTGATCGATTGAGACACTTTTTAGGGCGAGTCCCGAACCTCAGATGCAAAAGATTTCTTCCTGTCGTTCGACTGAACAAAATCATGTGGTACTTTACCAAGAAGCTGGCACGTAATGACCAGCGGCCGCACCCCGGTAAACTGCTCGAGCAGCAGGCAAGGGGAGGGGGGGTGCAATGCCCCGGGGCGTCACGTTTTGGGGGAGAGGCGGCACTTTTGATGAAAAGAATGTAAAGCGAATTCCCCCTAATGTACTTTTAATGCATGGTTTATCATGAGTTGTGTGTATGAATGATGTGTATATAAACGTTGTTTTGTGGATGAATGTTACATGTGAATCGTGCTGTAAGTGACTATCAGATGTGGAAGGTGGTGGTAGTGATGGTGTGTGTGTGTGGTGGGGGGGCACTTTTCGACTTCTCCCGGGGTAGCACTTACCCATGTCGGGGCCCTAGCAGCAGACAAAACCAGGTGAGGGTAGCTGTAGGGAGATCCTTCCCCTCAGTGAAAGAAAGCCCCACCCGACCTATGGGTTACCCTTGGTTGGGATAAGTCTACGGGATCAAACACCCCTTATCTTTACCATATCGAAGAAGTAACAGCAACATGCGGGTGCCAGCGGACACTTTTACGGCAACGCTCAAATGTGACTTCCGTTGCAGTCCAACAATAAATGAAAAGGTCTCGCTATGCTGAATAAAGTAGGTTGGTGTTTTACAGAACAAAATTACTAAAGTGTCATGGGTTACGTAGCTTCTAAAGATTTAATGATTGTAGCAGAATGGAAGCACGGTAGAACTTAAAAAGTGGCCAAATTTCTTCTTTGAATGGAAATTTATCTCAAATAAATAAATAAATAAATAAATAAATAAATAAGTAAATAAATAAATAAATAAATATATGACTGGTCAGTATGGGTGTCACTAAAACCTCTAAAACAGTACTTCATAACCTGGGGTGATGAGATCAATTAATTATATTATAGAGGGTGTTGGGGAACGATGTATACATAATCATACACTTTCCTTTATCCTTCTAGTAATAAGATATTAATTAGGGGGTGCTGGACTACTTAGACTGCCTACATGGGGTGCTAGGGTCAGAAAAAGTTAGAAAACGTTGCTCAAAAGTAAATACTGCATAAAGCTTATGCACTCAAGTCAGTATTGCGATACACAAATATCGTGATGACGAACAAAATTGAACGAATTTCCCAATCGTGCGGAAGTTGATGAAATATTTTTCTATGGTAACGTTCCCGTGAGTGATAGTATTTTCTCACGTTGAACAGAATAAGGCACTCCTAACCTGTCCTTTGTACCACTGTCCTTTCTGATGATCTAGTATTGTTCTTTTAATGCGCAAACATCAGCTCTATGTTAGCTTAGTCTGACTGAGATTACGTTCACGATGAATTCTCATCAGCTAACTACTTCTAATAAATATTCGAGTTATACGTATTTCATTTCTATAAAATCTGCTTCAAATACTCCAAAATGATAGTGGTGCCGCCATATTCATCCAGAGGAAAGCTGAGTACTTGTCAGACTACAAAGGACAGGAAGACCAGATCTCTACCACGTGCATCACCCCTGCAGGCGGCGGTCGACGCGACAAGAGACCAACGTCTGGGTCGTCTTAACTTCTACGAAAACATAACATTGAGAGATAGTAAAGGTCAAGTGGGTAAGGAGGGAGGACAGGACGAAGCGGAATAGGAAGAGGAGGGTGAGGAGGACCAAAAAGAAGAAGAGAAAGAGGAGGAAGAGGAAGAGGGTAAAAGGTGGGAGATGGGCGAGGCTAAAGTGCATATAGAGTGATATCTTTACACGGAAGGAAGGAAAGAAAACGGGGATAAAGCATGGCAAAGAGAAATGGAGAAGAGAGATGGGAAGGAAAAGATATGAAGAAATGGGTAAAGGGTTTATGTCGGGGAGCGGCAGAAATATGAAAGGAATACACAAGGGAGTGGTGGTAGCTATGGCAGAAAATTAGGTGATAAAGAAAAGAATGGGAATGGGAAAACAAAACAAAACAAAAGAATGTAGTCTGTAAAGAAAGAATAAAAAAACTAATGAGATAAAAGATATATTTCATGAAATGTTCCTGAAGGCGTGCTGGAGAGGAGGCACATTATGGCTGTTAAGGAACTTCGAGCCGACCCTAACATTACCATCAGAAGAACGGACAAAACTGCTTCCTGTGTCCTAATAGACACAGAGGAGTACCTGCAGAAATTAGATCAGATCCTGGGAGGCGCTAACAAGTTCAAAAAGATTAAAAGAGGCCCCACGGAGAACCTAAAAAGGAAGTTAAATAAACTTATAGATTTTCATGAAAGTGGCAGTTGCCGACAAGACTGACGAGTTAAACACCATATGAGGACGGAGCTTTTATTTGTACGACGTTTCGCTTATTACAGCTTTTTTAAGTACTTTTTCAAGGTACTTGAAAAAGCTGTAATAAGCGAAACGTCGTACAAATAAAGGCTCCGTCCTCATATGGTGTTTAACTCGTCAAATTTATAGATACTGCTAACGCTACCAGTGGTGGTACTAAGCTCCCCAAGTTGTCTGGGAATTATAGCCACAGGTGCTGCTATGGAAATTTTAAAACCCATAGGCCTGGAAACAAACTGAGGCCAATCTCTCAAATCTGTACGGTGTCATACCAACTAGCGAAGAAGCTAGAAGAAATCCTTATCCCATATGTACCATCTTCCTACTGTGTCAGGTCCCCTACCGACTTCCTGAATATCCTGATCAACAAAAACTTTAGTGCTGTAATTGCATCGTTAAAAGCGGGAAACCTCTACACTATTTCGATGGATCGTACAATACAATACATAATTAATCAATAGAGTCTACCATAAATACGACATCCCCGACTGCAATATCCCTGAAGAAGTGATGAGAAAACTATCAGAATGTTGCACTAAAGAAGCTCCATTCACTTGCCTAAGAGGTACCAAATACTGCCAGATAGACGGAGTTGCAGTGGGATCTCTTTGCCAACTTCTTCTTGAGTAGTATCGAAGAAGAGGTCTTCGGCGAAGTACAGAAGCCGCAAATATATTACCTTTACATAAACGACTTTTTTGTAAAAGCAGAAAATAACGAACAACCCACTTGAAACTTGCCCTGTTCTGATGTTATGTTTATGTTTGTTTATTTTCAAATTTAAATCCCTGCCTGTTTGTCCAATATAATTAAAGTTAAAAATTTTTCAAGGATTTGAAATTGAGAATAAACCATCAGAACATCAGAACAGAGCAAGTTTCAAGTGGGTTGTTTTTTTTATTTAAGGGGTTTTAATCATTGCATTGATTGGGATAACACAAAGATAATTGTCTTAAGTAAAGATATTAAGGAGAGGAATATCATAGAACAACATAAATATGAGTATGGGAATGTATAAATTAGATAAGTTTATAACATACAAAATAGTTGACAGTAGCCGGCTCAAACGTCCAGCAGTGCTGAGAGAGTGAGGTCACAATGGATCTGTCCTAATTCCCCCTCTAGTGTGCTTCTTTTGTATATATATTGTCACTGTTTCCTTACTCTGTACCTTTGAAAATGTCTAGACGAAAACGTTCGGTCACCTTTTATTTTAGTTTCCAAGTGGTTTTATTACACATTTTGTGAATCACGTGTTTTTGTGATTTATTCGCATATATATATATATATATATATATATATATATATATATATATATATATATATATATATATATATATATATATATATATATATTTGTATATACATACATATGTGTGTGTGTGTGTGTGTGTGTGTGTGTGTGTGTGTGTGTGTGTGTGTGTGTGTGTGTGTGTGTGTGTGTGTGTGTGTGTGTGGGTGTGTGTGTGTGGGTGTGTGTGTGCGCGCGCGCGTGTGTGTGTGTATGTGTGTGTGTGTACATACCAAAAGCTCTTTTCCTTTGTAAGAGGGTAGTTGCGCCAAAGCACGCACGCTTCATATACACCCCTCCCGTCTCAATGCCCCATGAATAAAATGTCATTTCTGTCCCCGCCACACAATATGAGTCAGCGAGACAGCACTTTCCTCATCCACTAAAAATACAAAATATATAATTTTATCTATATCGATATAACAAGGTCTTTCCCCCCCTACCAAGAAGGTAGCCAAAGTCAAAAGGCATATACCCGCTCCCCCATTCCACTCCCATCCATTACCGTTTTCTATGCGGAGTAGGAAAGGCCCCACTTAGCCAGATTAATTGTCTCTTTTTTTTTTTTCTTTTTTTTTTCTTTTTTTTTATCACTAGGGATTGAATATGTAAAGCAAGTATGAGTGGGTCTTTTATTGAACAAATTAACATTTCAAAAGTTGAACAGATCGTCTACCCAGCATGATTGGTAAGATAGCATGATTTGTAAATCTACAACACATGTAGGCTATTCAATAATCTATTTTCATTACATTGTGTATGAGGAGGCTTTATGGGCAAAATCTAGCCTGATGCAAAAAGTGATGCAAACAGTAACTAAAAATGTTAGTCATATTTATGAGGTGCTAAGATAAGAGGGAGGGTGGAGGGGTGTGGAGTGTATTCAAGGATGGAATGGGTGGGAATGATTTTATGCCTTTTTCTTTTTGGCTACCCCCCTTGTAAGGGGGAAAAAGCCTTGGTATATGTATGTATGTATATTTATGTACGCGCCCTGAATAATTCTGACTTTATGGGATGAGGTGGATATGGTGTACAATTAATAACATCAAAAGTGACAAAATTTTCACAATGAATGAGAATTAGACAAAGAATAATGGTCTCAAACTGTCCGGAAATAGATTTAATTTGGAAGTGGATAGAAACAACTTCACCAACCGTGTAGTTAATGAGTGGAATAAACTTCCTGCAGAGGCGGTGCAATGTAGTTCAGTTCGCAGCTTTAAGAATCATTTAGATAAACACCTAAGCAAGATGCTGTAATGATTATCATTTATTTTATATTATTTGTTTATTTGTTTTGTTATCATTTGTCCGTTTGTTTATTATTATTTGCTTGATTCTCATTCATTATTAGTTATATGTTAATTTATTATTATTTACTATTTACCTGTTTGTTTATTACTTAACTATATATATGCATTTATTCATTTTATTTATTATTTACATTATTAGTTTTTATCTATTCATTTATCTACTTATTATTATTAAGATTTTTTCGCATCCGACCTAGATATGGATCAAAAGGCCTCCTGTCGGCATGATCCGCCTTTGTAAGACATTTAAGATTATGTTTTAAATCTTTAAGAATGTTGCAGGCAGTGATATATCTAAGTACTTCCCAAACCTAAAAGGCATATCAATGATCTTCAAAAGTATGACAAAATGAAGATGATTTATTTACAAAGTAACTTTATTTGGAATGATAAATGTGCTGAGCTGACTTGAAAAGTAACGGAGAAAGGTGCGAAAGCGAGGTATCAAAAACCTGAAATGTTATTCTAGAAATACTTCTATGATGAAAAATCTAACAGCAGCAGCATTACTATCCCTTGTTTCACACGGTAAATTTAGTAAAGATTTGTAATAGAAGTGGCCTTACAGATAAAACATAAGGATATCTGAAGATTAGAAAATACTGGTCTGACAAGTACTGCAACCATCTCACTTATACTAACCAAATAAAATGTATACAACTTTCTTTTTCTAAATCTTATTTGAAGCTTTGTGATAGAAATGGTAAAGATTAACTTCAGTTTGATATATCATCAAAGTGGATTTTTTTTTATTATTACTATTATTAGTAGGAGAGGAACAGAGGGAGTAATTGGTGAGGAACAGTATGGATTTAGGACGGGTAGAGGTTGTGTAGATTAGATTTTTGTGGTAAGACAGATATGTGAGAAAGCTATAGGAAAGGGGAAGGATGTTTTTTGGCTTTTATGGATCTGGAAAAGGCTTACGACAGAGTAGATAGAAAGGCACTGTGGGAGGTTTTGCGGATATACGGGATAGGAGGAAAGCTTCTAGGAGCTGTCAAGAGTTTTTATGAGAGTAGTAGAGCTTGTGTCAGGATTGGAAATGGAGAGAGTGAGTGGTTCGAGGTAAAGGTGGGACTTCGTCAAGGATGCGTTATGTCGCCCTGGCTGTTCAACTTATACATGGATGGGGTAGTGCGAGAGGTAACTGCAAGGGTAGTGGGTCAAGGACTGGAGATGATTAAAGAAAATGGAGAAAAGTGGGAGGTGAGCCAGCTGTTGTTTTCGGACGACACTGCGCTTGTGGCAGGATCGGAGGAGGAATTGAGGAAGTTGGTGACAGAGTTTGGGAGAATGTGTGATAGAAGAAAGCTGAAGATAAATGTGGGTAAAAGTAAGGTGATGAGATGTACATGGGGTGAAAGTGGCAATAGACCGGAAGTGAGCATTAAGGGAGAGCGACTGGAGGAAGTGGATAGTTTTAGATACTTGGGTGCAAATGTGGCAGGAAAAGGTGGAGTGAAGGTGGAGGTAGAATGTAGATTGAGAGAAGCTAGTAAATGCCTTGGTGGATTAAAAAGTGTAATGAGGAATAGACATTTGGGAATGGATGCTAAGAGGAGACTGTATGAAGGAGTGATTGTGCCAACAGCACTGTATGGGGAAGAAACATGGAACATAAGAGAGGAAGAGAGAAGGAGTTTGAATGTGTTTGAGATGAGGTGTCTGAGAAGTATGATGGGGGTTACTAGGCTAGATAGAGTGAGAAATGAGGAGGTGAGGAGGAGAACAGGGGTGGAAAGGGAGTTGGGAGATAGGGTTGATGAAAGAGTATTAGGATGGTTTGGACACATGGAAAGAATGAGTGAAGAAAGACTAGTAAAAGAGGTATGGAAGGCAGATGTGGAGGGAGTGAACATGAAGGGACGTCCTAGGATGAAGTGGATGGATGGGGTGAAGGGGGCTTTGGAGAAGAGGGGAATGTCTGTTGAGGAAGGACGGGAGAGGACAGAAGACAGGGGTGAATGGAGAATGGTTGTATATGGATGATGTTGTGATTGCATGAGGTGGAATGGGCAAATTTTGACGCAGCCCGAAGGGATTTCTCCCCGTCTTCTCCTTTTATGCAATGGGGGGACGGAGAGGGGGGGTCGCCAATTTGATGAAGCGGCCTTGCTGTGGATGTGCTGTGTCTTGCGACACTGCTTCTGACCCAGGGCAGTGGACAAGGTGCAGGGATGACCCGTCATCCAGGAGGTGCTCAGATGAGAGGGAGGGTGGAGGGGTGTGGAGTGTATTCAGGGATGG
Organism: Oratosquilla oratoria; assembly: GCF_046742065.1. NCBI lineage: Eukaryota > Metazoa > Arthropoda > Malacostraca > Stomatopoda > Squillidae > Oratosquilla > Oratosquilla oratoria. Next base: position 7,887,930 of record NC_134815.1, on the reverse strand, counting down.
AATGGGTGGGAATGACTTTATGCCTTTTCCTTTTTGGCTACCTCCCTTGTAAGGGGGGAAAGACCCTTGGTATATGTATGTATGTATGTATGTAGTTCCATTTGTATATGAATATGTGTGTATATTGTCCGAAGCATATATGTGGTTATAACCTTCCCCAGT
>NC_134815.1:7870268-7885268 GCF_046742065.1 Oratosquilla oratoria | reverse complement strand
ACATATGTGTATATGTATATATATATATATATGTATACATATGTGTATATGTCTATATATATATATATATATATATATATATATATATATATATATATATGTATGTATGTATGTATGTATATGTACACATACATATACATGCCTCTAAGCGCACTACGCTCCGTGGGTTCCAAGCTAACAAACTGCGTCACCCTTTTGCTGCATTCCATGGCAGGAGTCGACAAATAGTCACGTCTGACAACTCTGACGCTGTCACTTCCTTGTCTGTTGTTCATATTAACCTACATCCTGAGCGTCTCACCTTCTAGTTGAGATTTACGATCACCTCCGTTTTCTTTCATTATTCGTACTGAATGTTTGCGTTTGTACTACGTTTTCTCTCATTCTCTACTTCTCGTCTTTACTTTTCAACGACTGTTTTTGTCTAATACTTTGTGTGTATATAAGTGTGTGTTTCCACGCGGGTGCGAGTATGCGCGTACGTGCAAGTGTTTGCGTACTTCCCTTCGTGCGAGTGTCGACTGTTTTGTCATTACTTAAATACTTCAGTGGAATAATATAAAAATATAAAAGGGTACAATATATCTTAAATAGACGAAAATGTTCGGTAAACGTATTTTTCACATCCTGATGGTTTCTGCAAAATTAGTTTATCACGTGTTTATTCGATTTCTTTGTATATATATATATATATATATATATATATATATATATATACATATAAATATATATATATATAAATATATATATACATACGCTGGGACATTGTAACAAGTTGAAGAAGGTGGAAAAAGAAGTCACGGGTCTAGTTTCGATTTTCTGAGTTTATTCCTGACCGGCTTCGCTCTATGCTTCTTCCTCTGAAGAAGCATAGAGCGAAACCGGTCAGGAATAAATTCAAAATCTGGGAACTAGACCCGTCTTCTTTTTCTACCTTCTTCGTATATATATATATATATATATATATATATATATATATATATATATATATATATATATATATATACATATACCAACGGCTTTTTCCCCTTACAAGGGAGGTAGCCAAAAAACAAAGGCATAAAATCCACTCCCACCCATTCCATCCCCACATACTCCAATTCACCCCCGGTCCCTCCCTCTTGTCTCCTCCTGGATGACGGGTCATCCCTGCATTCCACCAACCGCCCTGGGTCAGAAGCAATGTAGCAAGACACAGCACATCCACAGCAAGGTCGCTCCATTTAATTAGCAACTCCCCTCTCTATCCCCTCATGCAGAAAAAGAGAAGACGGAGAAATCCCTTCGCAATGCGTCAAAATATCGTTCACATATACTCCCTCCTCCCCCCATCCCCCACCCACTCCCTTCCATGCATCACAGCATCATCCATACTCAACCAATCTGCGCTCACTCCTATCTTCTGTTCTGCATGTTGCCTCCTTCGGGACACCCGAATGTTGATGGCTTAGAGTTAAAGTGCATTGTGGTTGATAAAAATGTATCGCTATTCACTGGAATCCATTCAGTGTTGTACACACACACACACACACACACACACACACACACAGAGCTCGTATATGACCGATCTATGGGTAATGGTGTGTGTGTGTGTGCGTGTGTCTGGGTGTGTGTGTGTGTGTGTGTGTGTGTGTGTGTGTGTGTGTGTGTGTGTGTGTGTGTGTGTGTGTGTGTGTGTGTGTGTGTGTGTGTGTGTGTGTCTGTGTTAAAATGTGTATATGTGTGCCTATGTATAAGTGCGTGTGTGTGCGTATGTGTATGTATGTATGTGTATTCAGTTGAGGGGTCATCGTCGTATTGCAAGGGTCAAAATGTGCCTAATTAGCTGAACATTTGACCATTATTCCTCCTGACTCCGTCTTTCAGCTGGATAAAACCTTCCGTTCTGGTTAACGATTTACGGTATTTTCATCCTTGAACATTTCTAGAAGCTCTGCCAAGGGATTCGAACCCTGACCTGTACGTACATAATCACGAAGTCGAGACGCTAGCCCTGACCTGTACGCACAGGTCATGGTTCGAATCCCTTGACAGAGCTTCTAAAGATGTTCAATCTGTCTTTAACATACACACATTATCATCCTTCACCTCGGGGGCGGGGGGAGGGGGGAGGGGGGAACTTCGTAATAAAGAGGTTAGCAACTCTTCACAAACTAAACATAGCGGAGCTTTTCTACGACATAATCGCTGAAAGATTCGAAGTACATGTAAATTAGCTTTTAACTGTCGCCAAAAGCCTTTACCTTTACCCTACACCGTATCGGTCTGCCGTGGTACCCATTAGTTTAGAATATTTTGAAGACTTCATACCCACGAAGCGGGAACAAATCGAACGTGCCACATAACTGAAAGTTTGGTAAGTAAATTTCAGTTATTGTTAACCTTCTGTCACTTATATTCTACTCCTATTCGATTTTATTCAGCCGAGATAAAACCATTTAGACTCCAAAAGGTTCAACGATCTCGATTAATCCTTCGGGGGTATCTATTCGATCCACGTTTACTTTGGCAATCGCTGGGTGTTCCTAACCAACTAAGGGAAGCCCTCATAGTCGTCAAAACGTCAACAAACAATTCCCTAACTGCAAACTGTCCCCTCATCCAACTCGACGTGGTCACTCCCTCGACCCAGTGACGTCCGCTCTCGTGGTCTGTGTTGCGGCTGACGCCAAACCACTTTCTCCTTCCGGCGAGAATGGTACGCACACGACCAACGGTTCCCAACCGAAGCTCAAAGGTCTCTCGTCTCAACTGGGGTGGGGGTGGAGGAGCGCCCGTGGAGTTTCACATGTGGGACAAAAAATCCAAAACCAGTGGAAGTCAGTGGATGACTAACGATTCTACTTATTGTTGAAGTAATCTCCAGACAACTAAAAAACGGAATTACATTAGTATGGGGCATATAATGGGTCAGGTGGACAATCGTTCTAGAAAAAATGTCGATCAATCATGATTCCAGTCTGCCTTAAGCCTAACTCCTCAAATGAATAAGACTGTATGGCATTGAACAGAACTAACTCTGCAAAAGGCATCATCAAGTACAGGTAGAAAGGGTTAACTGAGAACATTACTCCAAAATTCAACATACTTGTGAACATAAGAATAAAGGAGACTGCAAGAGACCATAAGGCCTACACTAGGCAGCTCCGTATCCATCACCACCTGTCATCCCCATCCATAAAGTCAACAAGGGACCCAAAACCGAGCCCTGGGGGACCCCGCTAGTAACATTGCCCCACCTAGATTTTATTCCATTTATGGTTAGTGTTGCTGTAGCTGTAGGGGTAACTGTTGTTGTAGTTGTTGAATTAAAATTAAAATGATAATTACAACATAAAAAATACAAATAGAAATACCCACCATTTTCAGAATTATGAATAAACGATGGGGATGAGACGATATCTTGTCTTCTAACAAGTTAACCCCGAATCTGTACTGTGCGGGTGAGCGGCATTTTTCCAGTTATTTTACCTGCTACCAGATTATTTCGCTCGTCTCCGTGACGTCCTTTTCCTAGACATGTAAGGGCTTAAGAATACTACAGTAACCAAAATATAAGGCCACGATGTGATTCATTTCGGTAAACCCTACGGTAAGGCCAGGCTGTCCAAATCGAGGCCAGGGTGGAAGTATATTTAGGCGCCTTTAACGCTTCCATGTACTTTCTACAAAGGATTACAAAGGCGGAGCATGCCGACAGGAGACTTTTGGTCCATATCTAGGTCGGATGCGAAGAAATCATAATAATAATCAATGAATAAATGAAAAATATAATAATGTAAATAATAAACAAAATACATAAATAAATGCATAGGTATAGTTAAATAATAAACAAAAAAGGTAAATAGTAAATAATAATAAATTGACATATAACTAATAACACCCTTTGCTCTGAACCGTATATATTGTTCCGGCTAAAGGTAGGCGATTGGATGTGGATTGAATGGACGGACTTTGGACCAAGAGCTACATAAAGGGTTCTGTTCTTGGCAGGAACAGCATGAAAGAGTAGGTCGTCATGTTAATAGAAGCGTGTCCAGTTAGCAGCCCCGAGGGTGATCCCCGGCCGAATGCAATGCACAAGTTGTGTCAGAGGTCGTATTAAGAGGAGACACGTATTATTCGGGTCTTCTAAACCTATATCTTTCGACGAATAACCACAATGCCTAGAGAATCACCGACGGGCGTATTCACACGAATCACAAACGTAAAATGAACCCGAAGAAGTCATTCAGGAATACGTCTCCAACAATGGCAGACGGGTGACAGATCCGAGGGGAACAATCATGGAATCGTTCACACGAGCCACAAACACGAGTCACAAACGCCAATAATCGCTTACGGGCCCGCACGTGCAAGTTACGAAAAGGTGAAAAAAAAATAAAGGAAGTATCTAAGCACGTGTCTACATGAGTAGCCAGCATATGACTAATCTGCAAAACCACGTCTTAAGCGGCACCCGAAACCTTTCCCTAAGGGCCAAGTCAAACCAAGCTTACGACTTGTTTCCGACCCCCGACGGCGACCAGACTGATTTGTGCTGTTCTTGTGTTTATAAAAAGAATTCAAGACAATGCTGCAACTGGAATGGATCTCCCCCACCCTCCTCCCCGTCATGAAGGTGAATGTGAAATAGCCTCGCGCTAACCATGAGAAAGTGCCACCGTTGAAGGTGGTCGGAAAAAGGTCGTAAACTTAGTGTGACTGGGCCTTAAATTAAACAAATATCATTTCCATTTTAAGATGACATACGATATCATCATGTGTCATGCTTTATCATCATATGTGCCATGCTTTATAGCTATCATAATTATCAACGAAATTAATAAATGCAATCAAAAACCAAACTTCTGATCTATTTTTATATTATTTCTAATTACTATTCCATATCGTTATTTATATAATACTGTGTTTGAAATTGAATGTGGAACATAGAGTAAGATCTTACAGATCCATTAGATTTAAGTGATTTCATTCGCGAATTTCCCTTTGATCTAAATCGACCAACGCAGTTTGAATTTTTATGAAACAAGCATTTAAAAAACATGATGCCACAACCTGGCTTATATGAACAGGCTATTCAGTCGGCTGGCGAACAGCCCACCTTTGGAGATGTGGTCTCAATCTATAGAATTCCACGCCCCATTGGGGACATATAGGCAGGTCTTCAACAGAATAAAACCCTTTGGCATATGACATACCATAAAATATTAGACACCTTATAGACGAGGTTAAGTAGGAGAGAAAAAGGCAAAATGATTAGGAGAGTTAAATAGCAAACTGAAACGCAAAAAAACGAAGATATTAAGAAGATTCAGTTAACTATCAGGAACTGTTAATTGCTCATTTGCTTTTCTATGTGGTCATACAATATCCAGCAATCAATCCTGATCTCCATGGAACAACCTCAGGAGCAAAGGGGTTAACATGCCGCACACGTCAAACTATATATTACAGACAACCAGCCAACGCAACAATCAAGACTTAAAGCTCATGTCAACATTTCACAATCCCATAAACCTTCACAATAAATGGATATTTACAATTGCCTAAGGAACTTGGCATATTACATTCATCTCTGTCTGTGTCACGACTGGCATAATTACCATAACAAAAGCAGATCAGTAGCAACCTGACGATGTAACTAGTTTTTTATTGGCCAAAAAAATTACAGATGTACAATGCATTGAAAGTAACATGCTCCAGTATGAATCTACAATCATATATAGAACAACACGAAATTTTCCCCATAAACAATGTTAAAATAATCAATCCTGTAAGTAGCAATGGTGACAACACAATATCAGATATAAACATTAAGTAATCAATTATATCGTGAATATCATCACAGGTATATCAGTCATTCTGCATAACATATTTCATACTTCTCTATAATAAGTGCCAGTATATTACACTAACTCCATAACACGAAAAAATACTATTGTAGTGTTGTTACATATTTCTGCAAACTTTTACGACTCCATAAACATATTTACATAAATCGACCAAATGGTTGTCTTCACTGAATAAGAAGTTCAACGTAGGTACCAAGATCTATATACACCAGGTCTAACCGTTTGAGCCGTTCTGCGCAGCTTCTGACGTCATCTGGCTGCTTCCGTTTTCTCTTTGTGAAACAGTGAAGAAAACTGTGAAACGCTAAGGAAGACTGGAATTATTATATTCCCCCCCCCGTTATCTCTCTCTCTAGCTCATTGCTATTATCAGTGTGTGTGTGTGTGTGTGTGTGTGTGTGTGTGTGTGTGTGTGTGTGTGTGTGTGTGTGTGTGTGTGTGTGTGTGTGTGTGTGTGTGTGTGTGTGTGTGTGTGTGTGTGTATTTATATACTTGTATTTTACGGGAAGGGGAGATATCGTCGTGTGTGCTTATATGTGTACACGTTCACATGTGTGCGTGTGTGTGTGTATTTATATACTTGTATTTTACGGGAAGGGGAGATATCGTCGTGTGTGCTTATATGTGTACACGTTCACATATGTGTGTATGTGTGTGTGTGTGTGCGTGTGTGCGTGTGTGTGTGTGTGTGTGTGTGTGTGTGTGTGTGTGTGTGTGTGTGTGTGTGTGTGTGTGTGTGTGTGTGTGTGTGTGTGTGTGTGTGTGTGTATTTTTATACTTGTATTTTACGTGTGTGCTTATATGTGTACATGTTCACATGTGTGCGTGTATGTGTGTGTGTGTGATTCATCTTGGTCTTTTGGATCACGTATTGGACTCGTGATCGACAGCTATTTCCCTCCCGGAAGAGAGCTCAGAGCTCGTATATCTGATCTATGAACTTACACGCACACACATCTCCAACTCCCCGCCCACGAGAGTTGGAGTAACGACTCGAAGCGCAGCGATACTGAAAAAAAAATTCAACCTTGGGCAGGATTCTAACCAGGTACCGCCGATACCTTAGCAATATAATTCTAAATGTCTACCAATCACGACACCGAGTCGTATACGTCTGTCGAGGTGTGTGTGTATTTATATACTTGTATTTTACGGGAAGGGGAGATATCGTCGTGTGTGCTTATATGTGTACACGTTCACATGTATGTGTGTGTGAGTGTGTGTGTGTGTGTGTGTTTATATACTTGTATTTTACGGGAAGGGGAGATATCGTCGTGTGTGCTTATATGTGTACACGTTCACATGTGCGTGTGTGTATTTGCAGGAAAACGATGAAAATTAACATTTGGCTTAATTCCTCTTTGGTTTAAGCCACAATCCTTAATGGCACAATAAGCCATATTGTCAAGATCTATATATACCGGTATATATAGATCTTCATTGTCAAAATATAACTAATTGCGTGGAGCGGAGGAAGCAACATGTCCGTGCAACGCACCAGCTACAACTAACAGCGATGGGACGCGCGAACCCCACTTTGAGCAGCCAGGTGACGTCACGGGCCTGCTGCGCCAACACTCTCGAAATTCGGTCGGAAGTGGTTAGACCTGGTATATATATATAGACCTTGGTAGGTACATCAAAACAAGGAATTCTATCCCGTAGGTGCCCCGAAGCGAGCAATCTATCCCGTAGGGGCCCCGAAGCGAGCATTCTATTAACACGTAGCGCTTAATTTGAACACGACCTCTGTTGCACTAACACAAACGCTGTTTCCGTGGATCGCGGCTTCACCTCCTTGTCTCTACTTTAAAGGTCAGATATCAACAGATATACCATTCACTAAAAATCATCGAAAAAGTACTTTTTAAAAGCATACAAATAAAGTTTTTACCTATTACAGAAGAATTTATTCAGAAAATTCACTTTTAATTGCGCCTCGCATACCACTTTTCCGAAGTCTAGATATTCAGAATAACAATATTGTTTGTTTGGCAACTGTGACGTCACGAACGCGGAATTCCCCGAACCTTTCCCGAAGCGCACGGGCGGAATGTTTCGAATAGCAGACGACGCAATGAAATGAAGACAAAACTATTTTTTGCCAAATTTGATAAGATGTAGATGGTGGAATTATATAGAATACTGTCAGTATGTTTTTTTATGTACATTAAACTGTAAATACAAAAAGTTATGGAAGTCTTGATATCTGACCTATAAAGGTCAGATATCAAGACTTCCATAACTTTTTGTTATGGCTAGACTGCGGTGCGGCCACCACCCAGCACTTCTAAGCTACCAGAAGAGGCTGGATGACCACATTGTGAACAGCTGCCCAGGATGTAACACTTCACCCCATACCATACAACACATAATGGAAGACTGCATTATACACAATCATGCACGCAAACAACACAACATACACTCTATAAAGGATTTGTGGGAAAACCCAGTTTCGGCTGTAGTATTCCTTGGGGAGACGGGACTGCTCGGACAGACAGTCTAGGGAACGACAACAACAACAACAACAACACAACACATCCACAGCAAGGCCGCTTCATAAATTCGGCGACCCTCTTAAGTATTTACAGTTGCTGGTGGGCCATGTTTCAGCGCTATGGAAAAGATCAGACGTGACAGCCGCGTTAAACACTTTACGTTCATAGGTAAAGGGTATATAGAGTATGTATTGGGCGCATAGAACACAGCAAACTTGCTGACCATAGTTTGTCCCTTTGGTTCATGCAACTGCATCATCTCGTCCATCCTAGATATATGAGTGAACCAAGCACCTAAGCACGTGTATTTATTACATTTTGTTATGATCTGACCTTGAATCCTTAATGGTGTCTTATCACTACCATCGTAGTTTAATAATAATAATAATAATAATAATAACAATAATAATAATGATAATAATAATAATGATAATAATGAAAATAATAATAATAATAATAATTATAATAATAATAATAATAATGATGATGATGGTGATGGTGATGATGATGATGATGATGATGATGATGATGATGATGATGATGATGATGATGATGATGATGATGATGATGATGATGATGATTATAATGATAATGGTTATGATAATGATGATGATAATAATGATAATGATAACAACAACAACAACAACAACAATAACCATAACAATAATAATAATAATAATAGTAATGATAATAACAATAATAATAATAATAATAATAATAGTAATAATAATGATAATAATAATAATAATAATAATAATAATAATAATAATGATAATAATAATAATAATAATAATGATAATGATAATGATAATGATAATGATAATGATAAGAAGAAGAAGAAGAAGGATATAATAATGATAATAATAATGATAATAATAATAATAACAATAATAATAACAATAATAATAATAATAATAATAATAATAATAACAATAATAATAATAATAATAATAATAATAATAATAATAATAATAATAATAATAATAATAATAATAATAATAATAATAATAATAATAATAATAATAATGTCTTTTGAGCATTTATCTGGATACCACATTCGCTACAATAATCCAATACAATGTTTAACTTTCTTATGCACATTTGAGGTAACATCGCAATAATTACAGTGTCGCTCATGAGTGTCAGCGAGTGCATGACACCTAAGAACCCGTCTGCTTCGATGGCATCCTTTAACATTTTCACCATTTTATCCATGCAGATGACAATTAGCAGAGAATTTGATGGTGTATTACCTTGCCTCACTCCTACCGTGGCTTCAACTGTGGCCACTTTTAACTCGTTCTTCGTATATCCATACATGTTTTGTATCTTTAGCAGCATGAATTTGCCACAGCCGATAGATTTGAAATAATCTATCAACTTGTTACCAGCGGGAAAAAAAAAAATACACGGGAGCGACGAGCGATTTCGCTCGGGAAAGTTCCAATGTCGCTCTCGCAAATCCAATAGCGGGAGCGATCCCCCACAAAAAAAAAAATCGCTCCCGCGGCAAGATTCGTCGTTTTTCATGCATTATCCATCATTTGGCAATCCCTGAATCCCATAACCACTGATGAAAGTATCAGAGCAAACACAACTTACCCGTGATCTATCATTGCATTATCAATTGATATCATAAACGCAGCGCATCAATCAACTTTAATTTGTTGATGTACGTACGTATTTGTACGCGGTATAGCTGCTAGAGTTCAATGGCTCACCTAGCCTAGCTTCATATCAGCTGCATGCACGCGTTAGTACATGTTGATTAGACTTTACACGACTATCGTGCTACATAATGTCGTTAGTTGCGAATTGCATGGTACCTATATGCAGGGAAGTTTATTGGTTGCATGCAGCTAGCTGCCCAATCAATGCGCTGACTACATGTAAAATGCACCATTGACTAAATAACAGTAACTGGATCGAATCATCAAAAATTCAAAGTGCAAGAGTTAAAGAGTGAGTAAAACTGATTAAGAGAGCTAGTGTAAACTGAGCATTGAGAATGAGAAGTTGAGAACTACATGCTAATGGATTAATCAAATAATCATATAAACAGGTTTAACCTATTAGGTTGCTATAACTAGATTAATATCAAGTAATGAAAATTACATAGTGACCTTGTACTGCTACCATAGAAGACCTGCATAGTACTATGCAGAACACCAGAAAGTCAGAAACTACTAATTTTATTCTACAAATCTCTGCAAGTGGATCTTAACTTAACAAGGAAACTCAGTAATTTGCATCATATTGAAATCCATTAACTAATTTGACATGTTTGTATCAATACATTACAATAATAACCTGTAAATTTGCATGTATCTTATTCTTCCCCCACCCATCCCCCTCCCCCCAAAATTAAAGGCTGATTTGTTTAAAAAAAAAAAAAGTTATTTTTCATGCACATGAGTAATGAGTTACCCTTCCAGTAGTTTGAAGGAAATCTAACCTGCAAAAACATGGCTCTCGAAGTATCAAAAATGGCTCTGGTAATTAAAAAAATGGCTCTGGTGAAATAGAAAACCAAAAAAAAAATGAAAATGGCTCTGAAAAATAAAAAAGTTTTTTTTTTTCCTGCTTGTAACCTGATACTCTATCATACGCTTTGCTATAATCGATGAAGACAACATATAATTTTAGTCTCATATGATCGGCATAATCACAGAGCATCCTTAGTGGCATTATTTGTTCTAAGCACCCTCTCTTTGGCATAGCACCGGTTTGTCATTTATCTATACTAATCTACACTGACCTCGACTGAACCTTGTTGTGATAATATATGAGTAACCAATTCATATACAGCACCACAAGTAGCCTCATTAGGAATTCATGAAGAAACTCACATTCTCAATGAGAAAAAAAGACAAAAAAGTTTAAAATATTTTAGTATACACAAATATACAAGCGACAATGAACAATCTAGTAACAAACACCATCTAGTAATCATTGTTCATGAGGACTTAATGAGATTGTCTCACATGGTAATAAATTTGATATAAATATAGTATCTAAGAATACCATGAAATTAAGAGACTCCCCGGGTAACCAGGTAAATGTAAATATTGTGAAAAATGTCACATTGGTCAAGCAGGTTGATTCTGAGACTACGTTGCTTCAGCATGAATCCATTATCAGAATAGGGTATACCTTGATTACAAAGAATTACAAAGGCGGAGCATGCCGACGGGAGACCTTTTGGTCCATAACTAGGTCGGATGCGAAAAAATATATAACAATGATAAATAAAGATAAATAAATAAATAAAATAAAAATGATAACAATATAAATTTTAATAAATAAAATAAATAAATGCATAGGTATCTACTATAATAAAGTAGTAGCCTCTGTCTGTCTGTCTGTTTGATCACGAACTCCTGATAGGGTTTTGCAGATAGACCCCCATAACCATATATATTATGATACCCTATCCCTCCAGGTACTTGGATAACTATATTTCATTTAAAAAAAAAAAATTGGTTAGGGTTAAGGGTTAGGTGGGTTATGGTTAGGTGAGTGATTATTCACGAACTACTCCTAGGTTTTTGCAGATAGACCCCTATAACCATATATATTCTGAAACCTTATAACCCAAGGTACTTTGTCTGTCTGTTTATTTGTTTATTTGTTGTTTGTTCAGGAACTCCTAGGGTTTTGTATATAGACCCCCATAACCATATATATTCTGATACCCTATCACTTCAGGTACTTGGATAACTATATTTCATTTTCAAAAATATATATTTTGGTTAGGGTTAAGGGTTAAAGTTAGGTGGGGTATGGTTAGGTTAGAGATTATTCACGAACTCCTCCTAGGTTTTTGCTGATAGACCCCTATAACCATATATATTCTGAAACCTTATAACCCAAGGTACTTGGATTACTATCTTTCATTTGTCTGTCAATTTGTTTCTTCGTTTGTTTGTATGTATGTTCACGAACTCCTCCTAGGGTTTTGCAGATAGACCCCCATAACCATATATATTCTGATACCCTATCACTCCAGGTACTTGGATAACTATGTTTCATTTAAAATATATATTTTGGTTAAGGTTAAGGGTTAAAGTTAGGTGGGGTATGGTTAGATTAGGGATGATTCACAAACTCGCAGCAACGCGTGGGTAATTTGGCTAGTAGTTAAATAAAATAAAAAAAAACAGGTAAATAGTAAACAATAATAAATTGACAAATAAATAATGATAAATGTTAGATTAATTTTTCAATCATGTATTACGCAGGAATATCATTCAATTTATTTACATCAACACATTTTTCATATTTTGAATTTGAGTATGGGTTTATATAAATTGAACACCTCTGTATATATATTGTCATTATAGTGTAATATGTCTAAAACGAAGCGTGTACATTTGTATGTAATATAATGAATAAAAAGATGAGCTATAAGAATGTATGATATAAAAGTATGATATTTTCTCTTCTTTTTCGTTATGTGTATGATATTTTTCTTGTGAGCTCTTGTCGCGCCACCCACCTTTATAACACTTTGTACAATAAAATTCCACAGCAATAACGAAGTGATTAGAGGGGTATATCACCATAACATCCCCACAACAATAAAAGAATTACAGAATACTATTATGTGGAAAAATTGGGAGATTATAAATGTGGGAATATATCAGAGTTGCTCAGCAGACAGTTGACTGGTGGAAAATTGAAGAGTTGGATCATTGATCAGCATATATTTTTATATTTTTTTCTAGGCTCACTTAACCGAACCTGACCTAACCTACCCTTTGCTCAGTAACTAATGTACGAGCTCAGGTTAAGTTTGTTAACTAAGCTTTCTTTAAAAAGGACCAGCAAAATCTTGGTTGCAAGGCTACATAGGCCCTTTATGTTACGTGTGGTGTTTTGTAAAGATTGTTTTAACAACCCACTGGTGATGGGCACAAGTGAAGGGTAGAAAATATGTGTAGAAACAGTGTTTTACGATTAATATAATAATGAAATTATGAAGTTGGCAGGAATACACCTCTGAGCAATACATCCCCTTCAACTCAAGTTGGACTTGTGTGTGAACTTCAAGTCTGCCTCGTATGCCATCATTCTTGTAGTCTATTCAAGTTAATTACTTGGTGTATATAAGCGTGATGCGTTCTAGTAAATGGTTCATAGTGTAGTTGTTTATTTGCTGTTGTTGTTTTCCCCTTTCGTATTTTCAAAATTACTCTGCTCTATTTTTCCATGCGTCGTAATCGAAGTGTTAATGTTCACCATATCAAATAAATATGTGGGTCTCAATTCTTTGTTCCCTTTGGGTGTCATATGCAATATTGTTTTGTTTAACCCTTGCAGAATCAACTCATGAAAAAATTAACATTAGAGAAACACGTTTAATTAGGATTTTGACGACTTCCATTTTAATTATTTCGTTTTGTTCGACTTTAATGATACACTAACAATTATCTAGGTTGAAAAATCAACGTAAGAACATGTTTGATTTAGCCATGTCAATCCTTATCTAATTCCTGTGTTTTATTTTACTTTATTGTTTACCTGTAAGATATACTGTAACAATAATCTTCAATCAGTTTTCGGTCATGTGATTTATTTCGATATCCTTTCCATTATTTTAGTGTGTGTGCATTACCCCATATAAATGTTTCCCTTATTTTTTGGCACGTGTCAAAGCATTGAAACTTTTCCTCAACGTATCATCATTATATCTTAGACCCGACGTCACAAAACGGGAACTTGCCCGTAGATCGACTCGTGAACGCGTGCAGTGATTGATGACAGGAATAGCTTCAGCTTGGGGAGTGGTATGTAGACAACGTCGACCAGTAAATAGGAAGAGATTAAAGAATAACAGTATGAAAAAAATGAGATAGGCAGAGATAGATAGATAGAAAGATATATATATATATATATGTAGAGAGAGAGAGAGAGAGAGAGAGAGAGAGAGAGAGAGAGAGAGAGAGAGAGAGAGAGAGAGAGAGATAAGGAGAGAGAGAGAGAGAGAGAGAGAGAGAGAGAGAGAGAGAGAGAGAGAGAGAGAGAGAGAAGAGAGAGAGAGAGAGAGAGAGAGAGAGAGAGAGAGAGAGAGAGAGAGAGAAAGAGAGAGAGAGAGAGAGAAGGAGAGAGAGAGAGAGAGAGAGAGAGAGAGAGAGAGAGAGAGAGAGAGAAAGAGAGAGAGAGAGAGAGAGAGAGAGAGAGAGAGAGAGAGAGAGAGAGAGAGAGAGAGAGAGAGAGAGAGAGAGAGAGAGAGAGAGAGAGAGACTAAGCAGCGCATATATCCATTGGATGATATCGCAACAAAGCGGTGTAGTTATAAGGGTGGTAGAGGAGAGATTTAAGGAAGGTAGCAGGATGGAGAGATAATTGAAATTAAGATTTTTCTTTTTTCTTTTTTAATGAGATTAGTCTTCAACCATAAAAGAGTTCCATGTGACTCTGGTCCGTAGGGATGTCACCCAGGTCCCTGAAATATTTTATGCATAAAATTTCCGCAGGCAATTCCCCATACGGGGATTATGAGGAAGAAAGATGGAGACGGGGGTGAGGAGTGAAAGAGAATGAAGTTTCAACCTATACAGCTAAAAGATTCGCTGTTCTTTCATTTTCAATGAATATGTGATTACCACAGTTAGCAAGCGGCTAAGTAAATCAAACAGAAGGCT
>NC_134815.1:7862768-7865268 GCF_046742065.1 Oratosquilla oratoria | reverse complement strand
AGGCAAACTTCAATGGAAACCTGACGCGAGCCGAGACGGCTGGTTAATGGCAGTATTCGTGAATTTTACTTAAAAGATCCATAAACAGTAAGTCTTCGTTTACAATAATGAAGTATTCCCATCCGTACTGATCTTGTCAGACTGATACCAAATGTCCCAGGAAGAAACATAGAAGAAACTTGGGTAATATAAAAAAAAAATGAACTCAGCCATGGTTGCCAATAATAGAAGCACCGACAATATTAGTGTTAGGGATGTTCATTTTACAGTTGTATGGCCAAGTATTTTGATACTTGATACTCAAAACATGGTACTTGTTGTACGTGACATCATACATTTCTACAAGATTTCAACATTTTGATAAACAAATCAACCCTTATATAAAGACGAATCTCACCAAATTTATGGACTAGAGCACACAATACTTTAGTAAAGTTTAAGGACGCGGCCCCTGAATGTGTGTGTGTGTGTGTGTGTGTGTGTGTGTGTGTGTGTGTGTGTGTGTGTGTGTGTGTGTGTGTGTGTGTGTGTGTGTGTGTGTGTGTGTGTGTGTGTGTGTGTGTGTGTGTGTGTGTGTGTGTGTGTGTGTGTGTGTGTGTACATGAGTAAAGATGTTTCTACTTAAGTGTATTTTGGCCAAGTCTTTCATTCCTACCTTGTTGATTTCAACAATAAATACATATTCTATTCCCTACAATGTTTACGGGGCAAGACTTGCTGGACATTAGATTGCTGGTTATCTGGTGCAATGTTACGTGCTACCCATAACGTATCTTAACAAGATCACGTCAAAATCATCATAACCCAGTTGACCCAAATTAATATCTTTGTAAACATATTGCGGTTAACCTCTGCCTCTCTATCACGGGACGGTGGGTAATGCGCAAACCCTCTTGTACTAAGATTCCCAACGTGGAGTACATTTGCACTTCTAAGGGTGTACATTAGGCTTAAGAGAATAACCATTACTGTACAATACTTGTTAATGAAATATGTATGCGATGGATCAAAATATTTCATAAATTACCAGAGTTTAGTTTATTGATATTGTCACCATTAAAATTCTTATCCAGTCTACTCATGCAGATTTCATAACTGAATAATATCAAAATATAAATCTAATCACTTTTTTATCTTGAATTTTAGGGGCACACGGGAATCTATGAGAAGCCCAAAGGGTACAGAAGAACAAAAAGTTTGGGAACTCCTGTTTTACATTAACATTAATTACTAGTGTCGTTTACGCGACGGGAGAGGCGGAAGTTAATAGAGACAGGTTTAGATCCGGGTTTTTTTCTTTCTTTCTTTCTTTCATTCTTCCTTAGGCCAGAACTAGATATGAACACCTGTGAATATGCTAAGCAGTTTTATTTTAGCTTAATGCCATACTACTCTAATCTAATTACGGGAATGTCACTTCAAATCTGGGGTTATGATATGGTTTAACGTCACAAACTCCACTTATTGGAAGGCTAGACCGATGCCCCTTACAGAGGACTTTGTAGCGTAGAATTTGATTAACCATACCCTGGGTTCAACTTCGCCGGTGGCAGGATTCGACCCGCCATCCCCTCGACCTTCTCCGCAAGTAACGACGCCCTAACCCGCTCAGCCAGCGGGCTTCGAAATATGGGGTTACAACTATCTTAACTCTTCTGACTCAACGATACGCTTCTCCCATGCAATTCAGGCGATGATGACAGCATCCAAACACATCCGTGCCTGGTAGCCTTAGGCTGACTCAGCACTGTTCAGCATCAGCTTTCCCCATCACTCGCACAGGAGAGGTATAATAGAAACTGAGTTTGCTTAACCTTTCGAGTCAACACCACCTACCTGAGTCAGATGCCACGTCAACAGGTCTATGGGAGCGTGAGTAGCAAAGATGGGCAGAATACGATAATCCTAGATCAGTGGTTCCCAAACTGGGAGGGTTAAATTACCCCCTTGGGGGAGGAGGTAAAATTGGGGGGGGGGGGTAATGGAGTGGTGACACCCACCTACCAAAAAAAAAAAAAAAAAAAAAAAAAAAAAAACAATCAAGAAAACATTGCGATACCCGGGATTAGGATTAATGTTAACTTAGTACGTATAGTTGTAAATCTGAAGAAAAAAAAAGTTTGGAAACCATTGCCCTAAAGATATGACTTCCATCAGTTTCCATTACCTTAAAACTAATGTATTAAGTAGCAAAGGTGGGCACAATACGATAACCCTATAGGTAAGACTTCCATCAGTTTCCATTATCTTAAAACTAATGTATTCCATTCACCAAAGCCAGGTGAATGGAAGAGAATATACTTGTTTCTATCCGCAAATTTAATCTGTAAATGTGTGTGAAGTCTTGATTTCATTAGACCAATGACCGGCTTATCAATTTACTTTAGTGCTCTTCGTAAGTATACACTTCTTCTAGCTGCCCAACAGGAGATGATTTGATTTGGAAAAGACCTTTTGCTCTACGAAAGGTCGTTTTTTTATGTCACAAATCTACTTGACT
>NC_134815.1:7850268-7855268 GCF_046742065.1 Oratosquilla oratoria | reverse complement strand
ATAGATTTAATTTAGAAATGGGTAGAAACAACTTCGCCAACCGTGTAGTTAATGAATGGAATAAACTTCCTGCAGGGGCAGTGCAATGTAGTTCAGTTCGAAGCTTTAAGATTCGTTTAGATAAACACCCATGCAAGATGTTGCAATGCCTGTCATTTATTCTATATTATCCATTTATTTGTTTGTTATCATTTGTCTGTTTATTATTATTTCCTTGATTATCATTTATTTTTATTTATGTTAATTTATTTTCATTTGCTATTTACCTGTTTGTTTACTATCTAACATTACCTATTTATTTATTTACTTATTTCATTCATTATCATTTATATCATATATTCTATTTATTTGAATATTTATTTATCATTATATATGTATATATATATATATATATATATATATATTTTCTTTTCTTTTTTTTTAGCATCCGACATAGTTATGGACCAAAAGGTCTCCTGTCGGCATGCTCCTTCTTTGTAATCCTTTGTAATCCTCCTTAATTCATGAAAAATCCACTAGTACATTCTTTGCCCTCGGTTCCTTTTCCTTGGCCGCCTGTTTCTAAGCTTACTCACGTGACCCTTGTACCCTTTACCACTACACACCTGCTGTACTTACCAGCAAACGTTACATTACGTAACCTTCTCCCGTCTGATGCAACGCCACCTGTGACAGCTGGTACCATATACGAGGCGTTTGGTGACACAGCTGGTCTGAAAGTGTTACCACTAATACTGCTACCCTTAAAACACTGAGACAGGTATAATACTCAAAAAGCGACGTTCTTCATTGACGCTAAATAACAAAAAGGCGATGCCGTCACTATGATCAAGGCTGAACTCAAAAGAGTGAAGCTCGCATAAATCGCGCTACAGACCATCGGTGCTTTTTCCGCTGTGAAGGTTTCCGTCAACTGAATAGAATCGCCTCACGGCAGCCAGAACTTATGTATAATTCGTGGAGATCAATGAAAAGGTTAATCACTACTTCTAAAAAGACCTTTTTCCAAATTTGGAAAGTTTTGTGTCCATCGATCCAACCGCTTTGCCGCAATGATGCTATCAAGTTAAGAAAAAAAATTACCGCAATATAATCTTCACCACTGGACGCAAACCGAGAGCGAGGTAATAAATATGGAATGGCGTTCTTGTTCTTCAAAACTACATCAACGGAAACCACCATTTTGAAAAAAAAAATCACACTTTCAACAAGTTCCGATACTCGAGGCGTAATAGAAATCTGAACACTCACTATACCTCCTGTAGGTGGTAACCACAGATTTCCAATTAAAGAACTATTGCCAACCGCTGCACACTTTTGCATGATCGGGTCAGACGGCCACTCGAACCTCATTTATTGTGACATGATTTTCCGTTTTACTTAGCCTCATCCCTTTTCCAAAAACTCCCTAGCCCAGTCCTCCACACCTCGTCCTCACTACTTTATCCTCATTCCTACATCCATATCTACTCCTATCCCCAACTCCCACCTTATCGGCATTCCTACAATGCCATCTCATATATACAGGATTAAGGTTCAGCATCACCATAGTAACAGTATTCAACAGTAACAGTGATGATGGAAACAATGACGAAAAATATGATGAAAATCATGAAAATGACGGTGATGATGACAATTGTCGTGGTAATGGTACTGGTGGTGGTGGTGGTGGTGGTGGTGGTGGTGGTGGTGGTGGTGGTGGTGGTGGTGGTGGTGGTGGTGGTGGTGGTGGTGGTGGTGGTGGTGGTGGTGGTGGTGATAAAGCTGAGGAAGAATTCTAGGAAGAAGAGGAAGATGCTGCATTCCAAAAATGTTGATAATAAAATACAATTTTATAATATTTGGAGTATAAATGAAGACAATAACTGTTGTGACCCGAAAGCTCATGTTACACACTAATAATTTCAAGCACTGAATCCCGCAGGTGTTAATATACATGGAACTGCCTAGTGTAGGTCTTGTGGTCTCTTGCAGTCGCCTTTATTCTTATGTTCTTATGTTAACGTAATGCCAAGTAATTCTACAAGACTAGTATCCCCCATCTTCCCCATATATATCTTGCAATACCCCTTTCTCCACCATAATTTATGTTTATACTGTGGATGTGCTGTGTCTTGCGACACTGCTTCTGACCCAGGGCAGTGGACAGGATGCAGGGATGACCCGTCATCCAGGAGGTGCCAAGATGAGAGGGAGGGAGGAGGGTGGAGGGGAGTGGAATGTATGGGAAATGGAATGGGTGGGAGTGGTTTCTATGCCTTTTTCTTTTTGGCTACCCCCCGTGTAGGGGGAAAAAGCCTTTGGTATATGTATGTATGGATGTATGTATGTATGTATGTACACCACAATATATGTTTTCAACAGCGACGCTTCTTACGCTTTTATATCATATATCACCACTACACGCCATCATCCAGCCACAGGCCACCATGACCATACTCTATACAACATTGCTCCCATTACTGCTGTGCAGCCATACGATTATACCAAACCACACATTCATTACACATGAACACCATACCACACATTTTATATACGACTGCACCATATTGTACTCTCCAGTTATACTTTATGATTTCAACATAGTACACCCCCACAGTATTATACGACTATACCATACTAGACACCCAGCTATACAAGCCAGGATCATGGCGTATTCGCGCATACTATTAGACCATATTTCATCTCCATACCATACTGTACACCCATATCGCACCTCACACCCACTCCATACTTCCGTTGTTCTCAACCACTATACCATACACAGCACCATACAGTATGATTCCTAGTTTACTACACAGCTATTTATACATATGAATATATATATATACATATATATATATATATATATATATATATACACATACATATCTATACATATACATATATAGGTGTATAAGACCCACTGTCGAAGAATGAGATAAGATGGACAGAAATTCTGTATATTTCGACCACTATCTGTGGTCCTCTGCTGAAGTCTTATCTTATTATTATTATTATTATTATTATTATTATTATTATTATTATTATTATTATTATTATTATTATTATTATTATTATTATTATTATTATTATTATTATTATTATTATTGTTATTATTATTATTGTTGTTGTTGTTGTTGTTGTTGTTGTTATTATTATTATTATTTATTCATTTTATTTCTTTTTTTAATCGAGGACGATTTTTGGTTGCAGCTGGAGGAAAAGACCAACAGTCAAAGTCTGTATTAATTTTTTTTTTTGTCGAAAATGACTTACGAATTTAATTCTAGATGCTGCTTGACGATTTCATTCAGCCGAGAAGAGCCTCCGACAGTCAAGCGGGAGTGAGAGAAAGCAGAGAACCCGCGTCTCGAGTTTCTTTAAACAAAATTATTTGGCCACATCGTCTTCTTTGTTCGCCTTCGCCGTGCGCTTCTGCAAACGGTGCTGACCAAGCCAGGATTAATTATATTACGTAATCATTGACGGTCAGTTACAATTTAAACTTTTATTAAATCTAACAAATATCACAATGTCCAACATATCCTCAAGTTGCAATTTCAGTTTTAAATCAGTTAAAACCAGGCCGTAGCGTCAAAATATCAATCAATCAGAACTAATATCTAATATCTAGTTCTATCATTTATTGTAATAATTTTTGTTGTTGTTTGTTGTTTCCATAACTTGAACAACAAATTAGTTATAATTGAAACTGTTGTTCTTCCTCAATATTTAGTTATGAATACATTTACAACTATTCTTTTTTTTTTCTTAGGAAATTACCAAGTTTTCAATCACAATTACTAACTGATCCAAACACCACCCAGCAGAGATCGACAGTGTTCGTGATGAATGCTAGGTACTGCCCAAGGTGAAAATAATGATTGATGCATATTGAAGTCACTTGCTCGTTGATCCCGGATGACCACCACACTAAGATTTCTCAACTCGTGTGTAATACAAGCGGTAGGTAGGTAGATTGTACCCAAGATCAGTGCAACCACTACACACAATCTCTGATATTCCCACCTAGGTTGCAACAGAAAGAGTTCATTCCTTCCTCTGTCTCCTTCTTTGATCCCTTCAGGATTTGGGTTCGCTGAATCGCGGTTCCATTTGATTATGATCGCACAGCTAAGGGTCTTGAGGATCTCGCTGTAGGAATGAGTGGTTTCATCCACTCTCCCGAGCAATTGGGGAAACTCCTTGAACTGTGTGGCTAATCAACAGACTGTGTTGACAGACAGAAGGAAAACCGTGGTCGGTGAAGACTTTCCCGTTTGTTGAAAACGACAGATTAGCCTCCATTTCTCCTCAACCGTCTTCGCACAGAACTTTTTATGACTTCTCTTGGCTTGCTATCTCTCAGTCTGGGGTAATTCTCTTTTATATCTTATTTCTATTTCCTGTTTTCCCTTCTTTGGGGGTAATTTTCCCTCTCTTTTTCCATTAAGGTTTGGTTGTAACACAAAAATGGTCGCCATTATTTTGACAACTTGCATTTGGCACGTCTCAAAATTTTTTTGCTGTCGTTAAGTTTACCTTCCTACCCCTCTCTCTCTCTCTCTCTCTCTCTCTCTCTCTCTCTCTCTCTCTCTCTCTCTCTCTCTCTCTCTCTCTCTCTCTCTCTTTTCTCTATCTCTGTCTATCTCTTAGAGGAAATATCTCTACCCCAGTGCACTGCATCAAACGCGGGTAACCCATTTTGAACACGCACAAGTACGAATCCATTCTTTGCAGACCTGGCAATGCACAATGGAAAATTCGAACGTGAACCTTCCAGACACCAGTCGAGCGGTATATCCATTCGAATCCCATGCTCGATTAACCGAACGTCATTGAACGTCACTGAACCATTCAAGAAATAAATTCAAAATGTGTAAAAAAAAAATATGCGTGTACAACTGGATTACGTGGCTCCACAGCAATTCGATAAAAACAAATCTAGGAAGCATTTAGCTTTGGCCGAGGTTGGCACTTATGTCTTAAGTAGTGGGACATTAGGGTAGGTGGTGGTC
>NC_134815.1:7835268-7842768 GCF_046742065.1 Oratosquilla oratoria | reverse complement strand
GAGAATATTTTGTGTGAATATTGTTTTCTTTACCTTTATAACCAGCCTCAATTTAAAACACTAATATCTAAAATACTTTCACTACTGCAACCCCTAGTTTTTTAATACAATTACATCTTTCTTTATTAACTAACTGATAATATTTATTACCATAGATTCCTTCTTGTGATCACTCTTACCTAACGACCAGACATTTAATTTCAACAAATTAACTTCTGCAAACATTGCGTTCATTCCTCCGGGTTCGCCTCTCCACTGTCACGGATGCTTGCCATTTTACCATGATTTACCAGCACATGGGACAAAAGTGGAGGTTTTGGCCTTACCGAGGTGCCTCAAGACAAACACTCCTCATGCCTAGCATCTGATAGACGTGCGGACGTAGATACACAGTAGCAGTTACTCTCTGTATTTCGTCCTGTTTATAACCAAGCAATTTCATTCAGCTTATAGACAGTCCTTTGGATGGTGAGGTTACAACCATCTTGATTAACCACTTTAAACTGGTTTCGTTCTAGATGGTGCTGAGCGTCTACACAGTCTAGAGACGTTCTTAGTCCCCATGTGTTATTCAACAAGTCATGTTGTTTACCCAGCAGCTTATTCTCCAGAACGAGAAAAAAAACAACAACTTCAACAAGACTCCCAATCAGCTGTCACAAAATCACCCGTGTCACCTTATACCACCTAATCACTACATTTGCCCATCGACTCCACCCTAATCAACAATGAAGCATACGATTCCATCGAGATTAGGGCAAGAAGGTGATGATAACTAATATTACCTTGTGCATGCGATCTAATCCTTTATGGACGCCTGTGAATAGAATCTAAACATTTTCACCATCCTTCTTCTGAGTGCGTGTATAGTTTAGGAACCAAGACAGTGGGATGTTTTTATCTATATCATTTGACAGAATAAACTTTTGAGATCATTATGTTGTTTCATCAAATTGTCTGTATTTAGTCAAAGATTCCGGAAAACTCACCTAGTTTTTCAATCAGTTGCATCTTTTTTTAAAGTCTGTATTCAAACAATGTCAAAATCCACTCAACCAGAAGCCTCTTTACCAGTATGGCGAAGATGATTTTTGTTGAAATAGCCACAACGTCTTCAACAGTTTCACTGCTGCTTGTTAGCGACAGCATCAATATCTTTCCCAGTCTCCATTAACTTACTGTATTTTCTCTTTTTTCACAGCCATGGTATAAATTTCCTTTCAGCACTTAAATATAGCATTAGTTTGAACGTTCTTCACACTGAATTTCTTAATATTTTGCATGTAATCCAAAAATGCAATTTGTCTTCTGGTTGCGATAGCAGAACCACTGTCTGTTCTAATGGTCTACGCAAGGCTGAGTGGTTAACACCAAAACTCCTCATACGTACACAAACACAATCTCTCTCTATCTCACAGACACACACACACACACACACACACACACACACACACACACACACACACACACACACACACACACACACACACACACACACACACACACAGCCCTAGCCCTGACTCAGACCCCAGCTGCAGCCCCGGTTCCCCCCTTGACCCCGGCCCCAGCTTCGATCCCTGCCCCTGGCCCGGCCTCGGTCCGAGACCCGGCTCCGACCCCGGCTCTGGCCCCGGCCCCAGCCCCGCCCAGCCTCCTCCCGTCCGTGGCTCCTAGCAGGGGCCACCCCTCCAGTCTACCCACTACTTCGTCCCTGCCGCAAGCTAACATGAGAAGCAGGCCAGATTTGGTCTAAACCAGAGGTTCTCAACCCTTATACGGTGGTGCCCCCCTTCAAGCCAACTTGATTTTTCGTGAGCGCCCAGACCACTGTATACTGAATCTTACTACGTCCTGGTAAGTAGATATAGTAATGACCGTAGGTTGGAGTAAACTATGGATTATTAATTCCATTCAGCCCACCCCCCCCTCATTTTCATTTGCTTCTGCCACCATTGTACAAGATGATTAATATATGTCTGCCTATAAAGGAATGATTTCTTGTTTAATTATCGTTTAACAAAACCTAAGATATATTTATTTACCTTTGAAAGTAATCATACATACATGCATGCATACATACATACATACATATATATATATATATATATATATATGTATATATATATATGTATATATATATGTATATATATATTTATATATATATTCATATATATACTTGTATGTATATATATATATTTATATATATATATATATATATATATGTATATATATATATATATATATATATATATATATATGTATATGTGTTTTCGGGGATGAAATGGGTGGGAATGTTTTTGTGCCTTGTCCTTTTTGGCTACCCCCCCTGGTAAGGGAGGAAAAGCCTTGGTATATGTATGTATGTATGTATATATATATATATATATATATATATATATATATACATATATACATATATATGTACATATATATACACATATATGTACATACATATATATATGTATATACATATGTGTATATATATATATTTATATATATACATATATATATACATACACACATATACATATGTATATATATATATATATAGACATATACATATATGTGTGTGTGTGTGTGTGTGTGTGTGTGTGTGTGTGTGTGTGTGTGTGTGTGTGTGTGTGTGTGTGTGTGTGTGTGTGTGTGTGTGTGTGTGTGTGTGTGTATTTAAGTATGCATGTATGTATATAGATATACACGCTTGATTTCGAATACATCAAAGCCTTTAACCGAGGAATAGTCCGGACGATCATATTAATCTGTGACTTCATCAGCATATACATATCACATGTTAGACCCTTCAATCGGGCTCTCAACCCCTGCAAGACAGGTGACACGTGTATTTACTTTTAGTTAGCAGCAAGCAACAAAATCAAGCAAAGCAATAGTTAAAGGAATGAGGGATTCATCCACCTTGGTGACAGTCTTCAGTGACCTTGTTCAAGGTAAAACACGACAATTTTGTTTAGCAGAGTAGCCATGAGACGGAAGGGGAAAACATATAAGCAAGAGAGAAAAGGGGAGCAATGGATCGATTACGGGAAAACATTTATACAAGAGAGATAAAATGAATAATATATCGATTACGATATGAAAGCAAGGTCGTTCGCATAATTGTAACAACATGAAATAATGATGCATAAGTTCAATAGACTGCCGTGCAATTGTTCATTAAAGACTTTCGTACATTTCTGTGGAGTACTTGGTTTAAAGAAAAAATACTAGTCAATAAATGAGCGATTATTTGTTTGTTCAGACATGTCTATTTGCAGTTATGATTATACGAATATATGTATATATATGCAACTGCATATTATATATATACAGTATATGTACATTTGTATATGCACACATAACATACTTGTTGATACCTTGTCAAGAGGATCAGAAATTTCCTCCACCTGCGTCGTACCAACTACCAGTCCATCTCACTCCCTCTAGTCTTTACAAGATAGTTTATAAACTACTACTTTCTTAAAAATGTTGTTTGGATAATTAAACATCATATTGATTGGTAGTGTTTTAGAATAGGCGTTGACACTACAAATCAATATGATATTTAATTATCCAAACGGTGTTTTTAGGAAGGTAGTGAATGTACACAGCCCCGGGGTTTACAAACTACCTTGTAAGGACTGTGAAGAAGTGTACTGGGGCAAAACAGGAAGAGAGCTGACTACAAGAATTAAGAAACATAAGAACTCCATCGAATAGGGCCAAGAAAGTTCTGCAGTGTTCCTACATACCAGCAAAGAGGATCATCACAAGAATTGGAATAATGCTACCATCGACTATAAATCCCACTGCAGCTTTCGAAGGAAAATTATAGAATCCTCCCTTATATACCTAATTTCAATACCTCCAAAGGTCAGTGGCCCCCAGACTGAATAACTTGGATGGCTGCTAAGAAATCCATCTCAAAAGCAGCCGGGCTTGACCTCACTATCAGTCAACCTTCGCCTCGACCTCATCAAGGACATATAACCTGAGCCCTCCCTGTTCCCTGTCCCCAAATGTACCCCTTTTAGCTATATATACTCTCATACTTCACACTATGTATCACTCTGCTGAAAAGGACCACAGGTAGTGGTCGAAATATAGATTTTCTGTCCATCTTTTCTCATTCCCCGACAATGGGTCAATAAGTCTTATTTTACAAATGTGCTAATACATTAAACCTTCATATATATATATATATATATATATATATATATATATATATATATATATATATATATATATATATATATGTATATTTATATATACATACATATATATATTTATATATGCATATATACATATATGTATATATATGCATATATAAATACACACACACACACACACACACACACACACACATATATATATATATATATATATATATATATATATATATTGGGCAAAGTCTTTCTCGTGAACAATTCCTGTTAAATGCTAAAGCACAAGTGGCGTCAATGATTTTTAAGAGAACATCTCATTCTCTGTATATCCATTTTTCTTCATAATTCAAACTCTGTAGAAACAGTGAAAGTCTTCAGAATGGATCAACATTCTGAAGCCTTTCACTCTTTCCTACAGAGTTTGAATTATGAAGAAAAAAGGAATACAGAGAGTTAGAGAAATGTTCTCTTAAAATCATTGATGCCACTTGTACTTTAGCATTTAACAGAAATATATATATATATATATATATACATATACATATATACACACACACACATATATATATATATATATATATATGTATATATATATGAAATATATGTGTGTGATATATATATATATATATATCGCCTTTCTCACCAGACGCCAGGTAGTTGATTTCAACTGTCAGACGTCGGCCTCGTCCTCAGACGCCTCCACTCATCTCGAACCTCGTAAATTTCTTGTTCATTTACTTCTTCCAACGTTAAATTTCTTCCTTCCAAGTTCTTTTCCACACAGTCCCTCCACCTTTAACTGGGTCTTCCAACTGGCCTCCTTCCTCTAAACTGCCATTCCAAATACTTCCTTGGGTATCTACCTCCTCTATTCTCTTCATATGACCAAACCATCTCAAGTTGTTTCTTTCTATGATTCCAACAATCGGCTCAACTTTCAGGTGATCTTTTATTTTCTTGCTTTTAATCCTGTTTCTTCTGGTGATCCCGATGATTATTCTCAATACCCTCATTTCTGCAGATTCAATCTTCGACTCTATCTTCCTTGTCATACTCCAAGTTTCTGACCCATATAATAAAATTGGTCTTACTATGGTCGTGTACATTGTTCGTTATACATTTCAGTGGCACATTCTTATCTTTGAGCAGAGGGTACAGTAGGTTCACATTTCCATTAAAAAAAATTGAATTCGTCTAGTAATCTCGTTCTCCTGGATGTTATCCTGCGTAAACAATACTCCTAAATAATTAAAGTTATTCACCTGTTTTATCTTATTTTTATTTATTACATTCTTCTCTATATCTCCCTACACACATCACCTTAGTTTTCTTCACATTAATTTATCTTCAATCCTTTCTTTCTTGTTTCTTCTTGCCATCTATTTACAGTATCCTGTAACTGAATTTGATTTCCCGTTATCATTGCCACAGCATCCGCATATGACATCGTTATTTCGCTATCCTCATTAGTACAAACACTGGGAAAATTAAAAAGCTAATCGAACGTTTAGATGTCTTGAATAGCCAAAAACGTTCGGTCATCAATCTTTTAATTTTACCCCCCCCCCTTTTTTTTCTTTTTTTTTTTTTTGCATGTGCTGTGAACCACGTGTTTATTGTGATTCAATTACATATTCATATACATATTCATTACACATTCATATTCATATACATATTTTACCCACTTTTTTGCATATGTTTTGAATCACGTGTTTATTGTAATTCCATTACATATTTATGTACATAAACACACACGCACACACAAACACACACACACTCACACACACACACACACACACACACACACACACACACACACACACACACACACACACACACACACACACACACACACACACACATATATATATATATATATATATATATATATATATATATATATATATACATACATATATTAAACGAAAGACCTGTAGATCAGATGTGGGAAATATTTCAAAATACGCTCACTAAGATGATTCAAACTTACATTCCTTTTAAGGACAGACGTCCCCCAAATCAGGCTCGCCCAAAGTGGCTCGACAAAGAAACTGAAAAAAGTATTGCTAAAAAGAGACAGGCTTATAAGAAATATAAGTGCTCGGGTGCATCTAATGACTATGAAAATTATATATCAATACAGAGAGATTTAAAAAAGACAATAAGAAAAAGAAAACGACAATACGAAATGAAAATCGCTGATAAATCCAAAGAGAATCCCAAAGAATTCTACAGTTACATTAGAGATAAAAAGGTTGTTAGGAATCACATTGGTCCACTATTATCTGCTGACGGTCAACTTGAATATTCAAATGAAGGAATGTGTAATATCTTAAACAATTATTTTAGCTCGGTATTCGTAAACGAAACACCTCAAAGTGAATTCCAAACTGAAACCTGTGAAAAGTCTGGGGGTAAACTTACTCACTACGGTAAATATAACAAAAGAAAAAATTAACAGGTGTATAGACAAACTCAAAGTTAATAAAACACCAGGGCCTGACGGTTGGCATCCAAGAATCTTAGAGGAAATAAAAAATGTTGTTCCATTAGAATATATTTTCAAGAAATCCATCATATCCGGAGATGTCCCAAGAGAATGGAAGCTAGCTAACGTTACTCCCATATTCAAAAAAGGTGACAAAAAGAAACCAAATAACTATAGGCCTATAAGTTTGACTTCAATCGTAGGAAAAATAATGGAAACTATCATCAGAGATGCTATCGAACATCATTTAGAAAGTAACCGTTTGATAAATGATAGCCAGCATGGTTTCAGACGGAAACGTTCTTGCGTGACTAACTTACTCGAATTCTACAACACAGTTATCTCGAATTATGACAAAAGAAACAGTATAGATTTAATATATCTAGACTTTGCAAAAGCTTTTGATACCGTCCCACACGAAAGACTACTTACTAAATTAGCTTTGCATGGAATAAGTGGTAGCCTATTAGGTTGGACTAGTAATTGGTTGAATGGTCGAAAACAGAGAGTTGTTTTAAATGGAAATACTTCTGGATGGAAAAGTGTTGCAAGTGGAGTTCCTCAGGGTTCCATTCTTGGGCCACTTCTATTCATAGTATATATAAATGATATAGACCATGGACTAAAATCTACTGTTTCCAAATTTGCTGATGATACAAAACTGTGCGGAGTGGCAAATGATCACTCAAACCAATTAGATATTCAACAAGATTTAGATCAATTACAGCAATGGTCTGAAAAGTGGCTAATGAAATTTAACACAAGTAAATGCAAGGTAATGCACATAGGTAAAAATAACAGTAAGTACGATTACAAGTTATTTGGTAATTCGTTAACAAAAGTGGATAGTGA
>NC_134815.1:7820268-7830268 GCF_046742065.1 Oratosquilla oratoria | reverse complement strand
TGTTCGAGTTACATACTAGTACACGAAATTTTGCGTTCAATTCATCTCCCCTATGATAAAACAATTGGTAAGTATACGAATACGGGAAAGTTTTTGTGCGACACTGAATGGGTCCCAGTGAACAGATATACATTTTTATCAACCACAATACACTTTAATTCTAAGCCATCAGCATCGAGAGAGACTCGAGGAGGCCAACATGAGGAAATTGAAACGTGGTACGGCCAAGGACTCGAACCTGGGCTAGCACGTGAACCTGGGCTAGCACGTGACAAGTTTTAGTGACTTAGCCAATTGCGCCATCAAGAGATATATAAGTTGAGCGCAACTTTTCTTATATATTTGTATGCTCGTATACTTACCAATTGTACTATCATAGTGGAGATGGATTGAATGCAAGATTTCATATACTTGTTGGCTAAGCATAATTACAACTGTGGTTATATTTCAGCGCCAGAAGCAGAAAATAAGAATAAGTTAAAGAGAAGAAAGGTAAACGGAAGACAAGATGGCTGCAACTTGGACAACAAGGAAACAAGAGGAATTTAGCACGTCACTGAAAATGAAAATGAAAACTCGAAAAAGAGTTAAACAGAAAATGAGAGAAAAGTCGAACGAGTTGTGTGGAAAAGACGCAAAGTGCACTGGTGACGCGTGATGTAGATTCGAATCAACCTTTAGTTTGAACAAGGACTTATTCGATCGTGACCCTGTCCACGTCAGGGACCGAGCCTCAGCTACATAACAAAATTGTCTGTGATTTTACGTTAAAATTTTTTCTTGATTTCACTCCCGTAGTGACGAGAATGAAGATAAAAATAGAGAAGTCAGACAAACTTCACGTCTCTCTACCTTGGGGAGATTAACTGCTGAACTAAATCGTCCATCGTTAAGTTGGACAAACTCTATTAGGAATCACAACAGGTAGAACACTTGATGATTTTATCCAGAGCTAAACAAGGTCAAAATGGTCTCAATTGTTTCAAGTCAATGATACTATTTACAGACTTGGCCCTTTGCTAAGACTAGGTTGTCTCAATTAAAGATGGGACCCCGGTCAGAAGGGCTTACAGTGGCATTCTTGAACGACTTTTCAAAACCTGAAAAAAGACTATACACATTTGTTGTCTTATGCTCAGAGGAAATACGGACCAGTTTTTACGGTCTGGCCCTTATTGTTGTCGTTGTAGGGAGGGAGGGAGGGAGGGAGGGAAGAAAACTGCATAAGAAACAATGGACATCGAAGTCTTTCGATCTCAAGGTGAGGCTGGTGATACGTGAGATTCAGAGGGAACATAGATGAGTGAGTTGGGATGGAGATGGGGACGAGGGAAGCAGAGTAATGTGGATTGGCAGTAGGAGTTTCGTTAAAAGATATATCGAAGTTTTTCGAGGGACAAGCTGACGATGTGTAACAATCAAATCGAGAGAGAGTGGGTGAAGTAGAGGGATTAGGAAATAGGTTGCGGGGTTTAGGGAGAGGTGGACAGGAATAAGATTGGCTTAGAAAACCTTGGATGATTTGACTACATCATCTTTGGGAGGAAATTCATTCCTTTTCTCTGGTAGTCGACAGGTGTTTGCATTCACTAGCTTTGTGTCCTCCATCTTCAATTTATCAAGGATTATTTTTTTCCATTTTCTCATTATATTTTCTTTACACGTTTTGTCGAAACTATGGTACATTGTAATAAAGAAAACCACACTATTGTCGATGTCAATTCCCAAAGCACCGCCTACTCCCTAACTTTTCGTTTCACGGATTATTTTGACATGCAAAAATAGTTTCCAAGATATTACTCCATGGTTCAAGTGCTTCTTGTAATAAACAAGAAATAACCTCAGCCAATCAGCACCAACTGAAGTGGACCTAACATAGGAGGCTCTCAGGCTGGTAGTGACTTCTAGGAGGCCCGTCAATCTATACAGAGATCCTTTTGTTCCCTCTCTCATTCCCCTCCTATCCTCTTCCGTCCCCGCTAACAATCCCCTTGTTACTTCCTTCCTCGCCGTTCTTTCCCCGCTTCGCTTAACCCTGATCAGTATAATACCTCTCGTAATTTCCTGTCCACCACTTGCCTTCCCATCTTTGTCACTTGTTTCCCCTTCCCTTCACTTCCCTTCCCTTCCCTCACTTCTTCCTTTCCTCACAGTAGCATTTCTTTACCTTCGTGTTTTGTCAATTAACTCATTTGCCAATTCCACTCCTCGCCACTCTCTACTTCTCCCATTATTAACTCCCTCCTCTTCGTCATTTCCTTCTCCTTTTAGTTCATTTATTTGTCACTTCCTTTCACTTCGCCATTTCCATTCCATTACTCTCATCATCACCTTCTCGTCCACCACATCCCATTCCTCCCTTCAACTCCATCGCCTGTAACTCCCTCTCCCTTCGGCACTTCTATTCTTCCGCTAAAATTATTTTCCTTCCACCCCTTCCTCCTCCTCGCCCACAATACTTTTGAATTCACTTCACCGGGCTCCGTCCTCTCCTTGGAGTCACGTCACAGCTGTTGCACGGGAGTTCTCTTTATCGTAGTGACGTCCTATGTGGCTGAGAAATTCTAATCAGCCCAGAGGAGGATCCCGGACTAAATAGTCACGATCGATCGAGACCAGGTCTACCTGGTGTCAGCCCAACGGATGAGTAAAATCGTCTGATGTCGCCCACAGTGGAATCTGCATGGGGATGGTATACTTAGACGACAGATTAATATTATCTATTCATTTTCCCTCTAAGAGAAGAATTCCAGAGGTCATAAACACCCTGAAGAACATGCTCTAGTTAACCGGATTGGATTGTTACACATCCCGGACCGGAAGTGGCTGTGATTTAACATACGTCCAGCACGTATATGTCATGGATTACATAAGCTTGTTGAG
Organism: Oratosquilla oratoria; assembly: GCF_046742065.1. Classification (NCBI taxonomy): domain Eukaryota; kingdom Metazoa; phylum Arthropoda; class Malacostraca; order Stomatopoda; family Squillidae; genus Oratosquilla; species Oratosquilla oratoria. The sequence goes on along the minus strand of NC_134815.1, from coordinate 7,827,385 downwards.
TTCCCCTTTTAAAACCACATAATCACGCACAGTGAGTCAACCACAAAGCGAATTGTAACACATACATCTGCTCGTACAGATCCACTTTTCCCTTTCACTTCTGTTACTGCAAATCTACCTATTAAGGTTCTTTAGTTCACCTTTTAAATTTTCTTAGTGCTGATCTCATAAAGTTTGAAATGGTCATGCACGTGAGCAGAGAAAGTAATTTCAATTCACACTACTTCTGGTTGCAATCAATAATGCAGAGAGAGACCAAGGGTTGTAGACTTCAACAACATGTACACCCACACATCTGCCATTTAACATGAAAAGTAACCCATGTTCGACATTAATGACACACACCCTTACACCTTTTGTGACATTATTTCATGTGGGGACTTCCTTAGTTAAGACACTGCCATATAGGAACACATCTCTTGGAATGGGCCAAAATCTTTGGGGGGGGATTGCAGGACCAAATATAGTACTCGTTGCGATGCACTTATGACTGCGCGACATGACGTCATGTCGACATACCAAATTCAAATTCATTATCGCCAACGAGCACAATTCGCGGAAATCTACTTCGTAATTGTCACACTTGAATACTGATTATGAAAATGATATGTTAGTGAGACACTGAGTCTAGTTTCAACATTTTCATCAACAAGCAGAAGTCGTGGAATGACAGTATCACGATGAAATATTGTAACGAAAACTGCATTTTTTTTTCTTCAAAGTATTGACACCAAGATGAAAGAAATAACTGAGGCTACGAGAATGTCAAAATAAATACAAGTTCCATAATCTCCTGCGAGATAGTTACGGCAGTGTCAAGACAAACATCAATTATAACACAATTTTCCCTCTATAAAGTGTAAGTTATTTTCCAATCAAATCTAAAACTGAAATGGATCCCATGCACAGGGAAAGTAAAAGATTATTTTAAGATCGCTTTGCCTCGGGTCAACCGATTTTTAAACTGATTTTCTCTCAGTGATGATTATGATTCTCACAAAGAAAGAGCGGTTTCAAATTACCTAAGTCCTGATTTCAACGGTAGCCTATGAATAGAATTCACGAAATACAGTACCTTGATAGCGACAAAACAACGGATGCAATTTGGTTTAGAAAAATGCATAGACCCATCCTTTGACCTCAAGTTCAACTGCAACACTACTGTTGGTTATGTGGAAGAGTTCTAAATATACAAGGAAAACGTACAAAAATAGGAAACGAAAAATACATATCTATTTCATCATAACATGACTTTACTTCTCGTAACGCCATGAGAGATTTCAAACTACCACAGATATCCTGCAGGCAGAAAAAGAAAAAAGGAAAATAATATACGAAGTCTCGGTTGTGGCTTAAAGACTAGTATGTTCTCACTCGTTCCCTCGACCACCCAACGAAGCAGACTTCGATGACGCAACAATGCTGTCAGAAGTCGTTAAACATGACTTGGCATTTAGGTTACCCTCAGCGTGACTAGGCTCCGGAGTTGTGGGATGCTTACCGTGAAGTAACTCAGCAACTGACTTGAGATTCATTTAATTTCTAAAAACATTTATAATGATAAGATAATGTTGATGCATTTTACAACTCACAACAGTCGATTCTATTCGGCTGAGGAAGCGTGCTGAATAGTCAAGATTAACTCGATTAAACCAGAAGATAGTGACGACATGCATCTGAGGGGTGTAACGCACATTGTAAAACCAACTAGATTAACATCTTATACAAGGCGGCGTTTCACAAACTGTATTCAGTCTAACGACAAATAATTCTATTCCGTTGAAGAAGTACTGTACAATACAGTGGCAAATGCTCCCCACTGGCGTTCTGATAATTAATTAATCCTACCTAGCATAATACAACTTTGGCCATGGAAGTTGCATATTCGCCTTTGACGATTCTCCAGCATCCATGTGCGAGTCTACAAACACCATAATCTTGAGAATGTGAATACACAATCATGTCAGGTAAAACCACAGAAGCAACAAATAATGGTAATAGCGTGATCAGTTCGTCCTTGTCAGGGAAATATGTGAAGCTAATATCGTAACAGGAGAAAACGGAAGGATGGTTGTGGTGTAGCCACGGATGAGGGTGACCCACTGGCGATTAATTGGCTGCCATTATTTCCCTTTCCTCCTCCTCCTCCGCCTTAGCCTCCTCGCCCTTCTCCTTCCTCTCTACACCTTACCAAACCCTTGCACTTATTCCTTTCTTTGTCATCTCCGTCCTCATTTTACAATGGCGTTGACTAACATTTTTGTTCTTTCTGGAAAAGCACTTTGTGGACCCTTGATTTTCATGCTTCAGAGAAAAAATATCTTCCACTTCTCTTATTCTCTCCTTGTGTTTTTCTCTTTCCTCTCTCTCTGCTTCCTTTACCTTTGTCATCTCCCCTTTAACCCCTATCATTCCTCTGCTCCCTCATCCTATCCTTCCTTTTATCCCCATATTCCTCCGTCATCCCTTCTGCTTGTCAATCCTATTCCTCCCTCCTCATATCTCCTCTCAGTCATCACCCTACTTACAATTCCACACCCTCCCTTGCCCTTATCCTCACATCTTATCATCCATCTGGAAACAATGCCTTTGTAACTGATGGCAGAGACTTGAAACGAGAATGTTCCATAACAGGGTTTATCTGAGAGGACGGAGACTTGAGACTAGCTCACGGATCAAGTAAAAGTAACAGCCCGCACAAGGTGGAATGGAATATAAAGTGTGTGACTGCCGGTGTTTACGTGGTGCATGGGGTCACCGAAAAACAAAGTTTACAAAGGATTACAAAGGCGGAGCATGCCGACAGGAGACCTTTTGGACCATAACAATGTCGGGTGCGAAAAAAATATATAATGATAATAAAAATAATAATAAAATAAGATATAAAAAAATATGATAATACAAATAATAATAAATAAGACAAATAAATGTATAGGTATAGTTAGATAATAAACAAACAGGTAAATAGTAAATAATAATAAATTGACAGATAAATAATAATAAATGAAAATCAAGCAAATGATACATAAACAGACAAATGATAACAAACAAATAAACAAATAATATAAAATAAATGGCAGTCATTACAGCATCTTGCTTAGATGTTGATCGCATTTCCCTGACTCATCTTACCTCATGTTGCGATACTGCAACACTGCCGGGGCAAGCGACCCGATAATGTTTACTAAAGTACATTTTCCGAATGAGGAGATGGCCTGAATTATACGCCTTTTCTTCACCCTTTTTCCTCTCCAGATATTCATTAATCCATCTCCCTTTTCTCTTAATCTGTAACCTCTCTCTCTCTCTCTTTCTCTCTCTCTCTCTCTCTCTCTCTCTCTCTTTTCCCTTTCTCCATCCACCAGAGGAAGTCTCCTCTTTTTCCCCCTTTGCACCTTACACTCGAACCAACGCCATAATATGGACTCAATTTAGCCTTGATGACGAATTACATCACACCCCTTTCTCCTCCTGCCCCCCCCCCTTCCCATTTCTCCTCCTCTCCTTCTCCCCAAACTCCAGGCTTTCCGTCCCAAGCCGTGACATGACTGAGGTTAAATTGGGGTCACGTGATTTATTTCTGTTTATGGTTAATTACAAAGGATTACAAGGGCGGAGCATGCCGACAGGAGACCTTTTGGTCCATATCTAGGTCGGATGGGAAGATGGGAAGAGTGGGAGAGGGAGACTAGACAGAAGGTGGAGCTATGAAACAGAAAAGTTTGCAGGAGTAACGTGGCAAACGTTGGTGCAGTTGTACGACTCATGCAAGAGGTTAGGAAATACTTTCGTTCAGTAGTAAATTCCTAATGGCTGACTAACTGATTGAGTGATTGAGTGACTGATTGCCCTGTTACGGGCGCCCGCGTGGGTCGGCCATGTCACTTCAGCCAGCTTCCTAACTAACTTCAATCCGATAGTGTAATGTGTGGATGCCACTCTGCCAAACACCAGATGAATTAACTCAGTTTGTTTAGGTAAGGGAATGCCTTTTATCACTCTGAGCATGGTAATAAAAGGTTCCATTAAACAGACACGGTCTCAATCAATTACCAAGGCGCTCAGGAAAAAAAAAAAATATATATATATATATATGTGTGTGTGTGTGTGTGTGTGTGTGTGTGTGTGTGTGTGTGTGTGTGTGTGTGTGTGTGTGTGTGTGTGTGTGTGTGTGTGTGTGTGTGTTGTAATTCTAAACGATTTATGATCTAAAATCACAACTATTTATTTTGTTCTTATTCAATCCAATCTTTGTTAAATATGTTCCAGAACAATACAGAAAGCCATTAATATTGAAATATATATTTCATCAAAATTTAATGAAGATGTCTGTTTACAGTAATTTGATCTATCCCCAATCGTATCACTGCTGCCGACACTACCATTTTCGCAATTGCTATCACCACCATCCTCATCATCACTGTCACCATTACCATCATCCCTTCCACTATCACCGCCAGCCACTAACTACTGGAGAATATAATCAACATTTTCAACTCTGTGATGGTTCTTGTTTGGATTATGAAAGGTGCGGAGAAGGGGGGGAGGTGACTTCAGGCTCAATGGCCTCGATCAATCGAAATTCGTAACCCTTTGAATAACCTACTCGACTTACATGATTGCTCTGAGTGTCACAAGGCAGTTTCACTCAGTTGAGGAAAAGACCTTGATAAGGTTGATAGTCATCAACTGCATAAACCCGCAAGTCCTCAACCAAAACTATTAGTTACGTCACCTTGCTGCAAGCATCAGTCTTCAGTGCAAAAATGGCGACCGAAATAATCGACGGATGAAGAAGCACCATTCAAACACAAACGTTCAATCTGTCTGAAGAGTTGACGCCTGCAAGCGCGTCTCTGCCAAGATAAGTTGATGGAGATGCTTTTGACGAGATACTCGTGGTCTATCAAAGAAAACACCTTTGCTTCAGCAAATTAGACTTTTCTGCCCAAAGAAAGCATGCCGTACCTCCTGAAAGTGCTTTTTCCACGTGATTCTACTAAAGACCGCACTGCCTATTGACAGTCTTCTGAGAATATGTCGAAGACACTTTGAACAAAAGTTTGCTGAGAATATGTCGAAGACACTTTGAACAAGAGTTTGCTGAGAATATGTCGAAGACACTTTGAACAAGAGTTTGCTGAGAATATGTCGAAGACACTTTGAACAAGAGTTTGCTGAGAATATGTCGAAGACACTTTGAACAAGAGTTTGCTGAGAATATGTCGAAGACACTTTGAACAAGAGTTTGCTGAAAATATGTCGAAGACACTTTGAACAAGAATTTGCTGAGAATATGTCGAAGACACTTTGAACAAAAGTTTGCTGAGAATATGTCGAAGACACTTTGAACAAGAGTTTGCTGAGAATATGTCGAAGACACTTTGAACAAGAGTTTGCTGAGAATATGTCGAAGACACTTTGAACAAGAGTTTGTTGAGAATATGTCGAAGACACTTTGAACAAGAGTTTGCTGAGAATATGTCGAAGACACTTTGAACAAGAGTCTATTAAGGTGCCTTTGCTAAGAGAATCCAGTCGATGACATTTGCTAACAAAGATTCTGCTCTAGATGTCATCGCCGATTCTGAGAAAGACAACAATCTGGTTATAAGTGTCAGTATGAATAGTCCTATATTGGAGAGGTATCTCCCGAAGACGTCTTTACTGCCAGAAAGTCTGTAACGACGCTTTTGATCCGTCTACCGAAGACGATTACATCGTAAGACCTTCTTTTAACTACAGTGAACTCCCAACTCTACAAACATTTACTTCATTCCTACATACTCGTCTTTTCGTCTCATTCTTCTCATTACTTACCGACACCATTAAAGCGACAGTTCCTCCAGAATATGAAAGAGGAAAAGTACGCTTTAAGTACAGCCATACAGGCAACAACAAAGTATGGTGATTGCATGACTAAGTACATATTTCAGGTTGCGACGCTGAAATCCGACAAACTTCCCTCCACCCTACACACACTCTCTCACTCTCTATCTATCTATCTACCTGTCTATCTACCTATCTATCTGTCTGTCTGTCTGTCTGTCTATCTGTCTGTCTGTCTGTCTGTCTATCTCCCTGCCTTGACCGTCCAATAAACCTTGCTGCTCAAGGACTACTCCACGGACCGATGCTTGACCGCAAGCCATCACTCAAAGAGGTGCATCGGCCCCGTTATCCAGGTTTACATCCGCCGAGTCATTCAAATACCAACATCAGTCCCAGCTTCTTCTTCTACTGCCATCTGACCAGAAGTCTTCTAGCTGCAATCAGACGGTTCCTCTCCTCTTCTGATATCTCTAGTCTTTGGGTAACCAATGATAACATATAACAGAACCTGCCAAGAGGAGACCTGGTCCTTAAAAGTAGTAGACAGTGAAGATTAAAATAATGATGATTAGGCTTTACATCAGTGTCTGCTGCGTATGCCTTCGAGGTTGTAAACGAGGTGACACAAGCTTTGAGGACACCTGTGGTGGTGATGCTCTTGGTAGTGACAGCTTTTATGCTGACACAGGTGGTAGAGATTATAGTGACGATTAAGAATCGTTGTCCAGGTTTTTTAGTCTTTATCTTCGTCGTTTAATCATCGTTGACGATATTGTCCTTATTATTGTTAACGTTACTGTTATCTTAGATAGTAAGGTCGACGGTTTAAATATTAAGGACGATGATGATGATACTGATGGCAAGGCAATAACAACGATAACGATAACGACAACGACGGCAGCTACAACGACGACGACGACGACGATGATGACGACAACAGTGCCAACAACAGTGATAATGACAAGATGAAGCAGAAGATACATAAGTTGTTCAAGAGACAAAGGAAAAAGCGCCTTTATTGACCACAATAAAGTAAAAACATCACGATTCGCCAGTCAGCATTCTTTCTTAAACCTGTTCCACAATTCCCTGCAAAACCACAACTCTACTTGCTTCTTCACCTGTTTCTAGTCACAACCATCTCCCTAGTGTCGTTGCATCCCCTAACAGTTACTTTTCTCTCTCAGTTACAACTCTCATCTATAATCCTCTCATCACAACATATAATACCTCGCTATCACTTCAATATGGATGCTAATACAGTAACCAACACAGCATCTTAGTC
>NC_134815.1:7802768-7810268 GCF_046742065.1 Oratosquilla oratoria | reverse complement strand
AGCTGGTTGATGGGCGGTCTCGCGGACGGAAAAAACGAGGTCGTGATAGGTCGATATCCCCGTTTTCTTCCACTCCTGCTTCCCCGTTTTCTTTACTCTAGGTTTTCCCCTTCAACCGAATGAAATCAACCGATATTAGCCGTAATGAAAATGAAGGAGATGGGGAGGGTGGTAATTATGTTCATGGAGGTCTTGTGTTTGTCAGTATAAACCCAGGACGCCAGAAAAAATCGGTGATTAACTGCTTTTATCTATTTATTTAAACGGGAGGAGGAGTTGTAGACTCGAATCCTAACACTTGTGGGTGGTAGTGATAAAGAACGTCATCATTTATGCTGTCTTCCGCAAGGCGATTTTATTCACACGAAGGAAATCAACACAGACGTCAAAGGATTAAATTCATCTCGAGTGGCTCTTTGGTGTCTACATCTAACTCATATTCATTCTGACTGCCATTGAGCGGTTTTATTCAGTCAAGGAAATCCAATGAGAAAAGGGATTAAATCCGACTCTGACTTACTACACATTTATTCAAATCCCACCTGAGACAATCTACCAAAAACAATTACTTTCCACGTAACCTGCGTTGATGCTGACGTCATTATTCAAAATAAGGTGATGATTAGTGTTAGCACCTCCCTAAACGATGAGCTTCAAAATTATGCTCAATGGCCCGTTCACCAAGATGAGATGCTTTATGAATTAATTCATTATTGGTCTGGATAACAATGGCAACACATTGTACGGAACAAGAGGCTGGCCCCGGAACACAAAGGGGTTTCAGTCAATCAGGATTTCGTTTTGTCCTTTATCAGTCCTTTAGTTGAATAAATGGTTTGGCATTACCCAGACTAAAACTCTGTAGACTACGGTACCATACTAATGGAGGTAAATGATGGTTATGATATCCGAAGTCTCAACACCGTCCTCACATCAGCTGGATCGTTCGTGACAACGACTTAACCCATAGATATTATAAACTTTCATTTATCCTACCGTCGGTAAAGAAGACACTAATGTCGAAAGTTTTGTATATTTCGATCACTAATTGTGATACTCTTCATTTTGCTGAAGAGGATCACAGTTAGTGATCGAAATATACAGAACTTTCGACATTAGTGTCTTCTTTTCCGACGGTGGGATAAAAGTTTACTTTACTAATGTGCTACGACATTACCATATATATCAATTCACAGTGACTTCAATTGCGGCTCTCGGAAATCTGTCTCACTGCAAACTGCTCGCACATCTCAATAAAAGAGTTCACTTGTATCAAGACAAAAGCACAGCAGATGCTGCCGCCTCGGACACAAAGACTCAGTTTCTGCAATTCACTGGAGACATTTCTATTGCGACACTCCCAGTAAACAGTCAAACTTGTTAGAATCTTGCTAATAAATTACCAGCATCGTCACGAAATAATACTGTTCAATGACACAATACCTTTGCAGCCCATACCAATGACAATACTAGAGTTCCAACCACAGCAACCAGGAACAACATCAACAGTCCTAGACCACATTCGTCGACCATTATTCTACACCAACAACAGCATCCTCATCACTACTACATCGTCCTCAAACACTATCGTCCCCAATAATTCCACGCAAATCAAACACAAGAAACAACACAATTAAATACAAATCTAAGAACAATGTCAACAACAGTATCAGCAACAACAACAATGATAACAAACAAGAGGAGGAGGAGGAGGAGGAAACGTTCGAGAATTTGAAGGAGAAAGTACAGGAAGAGGTGAAGGAGGAGGAAGAGGAAGAGGGGGACGATAAGGAGGACATAGTGGAGGTGAAGATAGAGGAAGAAGTGAAGGAGAAGAAGAACGAAGAAAAGGAGGAAGGGGAGGAAAAAAGAAGAAGGAAGAAGGAGGAACGAGGAAGGATGAAGATAATGAGAACAGAGAATAAAAAGAGGACAAGGGCGATAAAGAGGATGAAGAAGAGGAGTTAGAGGAGAAGAGGGAACAACAAGAGGAGGAGGAGGAGGAGGAAGATGAGGAGAAGGAAGAAAAGGAGAAAGAGGAGAAAGAGGAGGAGGAGGAGAAGGAGGAAAAGGAGGAGCAATTGGGGGAGGAGTGGATTTGGGGATTGGGAGGAGGAGGGGGAAAGAGAAGAGGAGGAGAAGGAAGACGGAAGGAGGAGAGTGAGGGGCAGAGGTACGGAAATGAGGAACAGAGGGGGGGGGGAGGATGAGAGAATTGAGGCCGAAGAGAAGGACGAGAAGGAAAAGGAGAAAGAATAAAAATAAAAGTAGAAGAACGAAGAGAACGAACAGGAGTAAAAGGAGGACGAAAAGGAGAAGCAGGAAGAGGAGGAGGAGGAGGAGGAGGAGGAGGAGGGGGAAAGGAGAAGAGGAAAAGCAGGAGGAAGAGGAGGAAAAAGAAGGAGAAGGAGGAGGGGCAGGAGGAGAAGTTGGAGTAACAGCTGCAGCAGCAGCAGCGAGAGGTAAAGGAGGAGGTGGAAGTGGAAGAGTGGAAGGAACAGAATTAGAGTACAACGAAGACGTGGATAGTAATGATGACAACAACAACATCAACAACTACTGTTACATTGCACAAAGACTTCAGATCAGCCGTCCACCCTCTGACGTCATCACGCAGCCTATAGTAACTACCTTGGGACACTCTCTGGTACCACCTTGACCAAGTACCCATCGCCTCGACCTGGCCTAATATCCAGCAACTAACCCCCGATCCTCTCTACACCCACCCAAACGAACATATTTCCCAGCCAAGGAGGACTCTCTCCCCTCTCCCCTCTTCCCTCCCTCCCTCCCTCCCTCCATCACCGTTCCCGGGTCAGGACCTATCAATCTGATCGTTGTCGTTCGGTGCCCAAAGCGACAGGGCCAATTGCTAGCATTTCCCCACTGGTTGCTTACTAGGCCACAAATCTGAAGCAGTTACTCACATATGTCCTTTTCTCCCTTTTCTAACTACTCTCCATCCTCTCTCCCTCTCTATCTACACAAATCAACCTCCCATTCCCTCTTATTTGATCTTCTTCTTCATTTATCTTCCCTCCTCCAATGTCTGCTCCTTCTCCCTTTTTTAATACATCTTCTATTTTTCCTCTTCTATTCTCATCGAATCTTTTATCCTCATTTCCTTTCGTCTTTACTCCTTCACCAATAAATTCACATTCCTACACTAAATATATATACGCTTCCAAAATCGAGCCGGTTGCCTTCAAATCAAAAGGCCTTCCTTACATTTTCACAACATCGTGACGTACTTTACATCCTGAACTGGTACAATTAAAGATAAAAGCAAGCAGAGTATCTTTTTCAATATAGCACCATACATATAGCGCAATCACTGTTATTAGCAATTTACACATTTACTCTAGCTGTTGCTAGACTATTTAATTCATCTGAGAAAAGGTCACATCTATCCCGATTAAATATTTAACTGGTATTCATTATTTATATATTTGTTCTAACTGTGTCCTGGTTATTCTATTCAGCCTGAGCAGGAAAAGGATTAAACACCATTGGCCTCAAAAACGATAGACGTAGACGAACACAATAAAGCTATTAAAGTCTTGTACACGTGTACCAAGACTTCTCGGTAATGCAGGAAACACTTAGACTTCGAGGACATTGTTACCAGCAATTCTTCCACTTCGTTGTCACCACCCCATTAAGGGGTACTGACGGCATGATTTTTTAGGCGTTCGTTGCTTAGGGACTTAGTGAGATCCTGATGGACCAGAACCACGTAGTATTCTTTTATGATTGAAGAGTAAAATTTACTAAAAAAAAAAAAAAAAAAAAAAAAAAAGGTTGATCAGTTCCTTTCTATTATCCCACCATTCCGATACCCCTCATAATTTTTTCTTTTACCCCCTTCATGACTTTGGTGCGAAATTGTCCACCACTGCCATTACAAATATCAATATTAAAATACCTTTAGCACCATCGTCAGTTTTACAACGAACGTTCTGCTAGCGTGCTCGACCGATATCCTCGAAGTCATCCCACATTACCATATCTGTAAGAAAAAAAAATCACAAATGTAAATCCCTCATATTTACGCTTTCCCGTCCTCTTTTTCAGGGCAAAGGTACTAAGATAAACATTTCTTTTCTTCATTATCGAAAGGGTGTCATGAAAATGAAATATGTAGCTTGATGGAAAATGAAGAAGGCCATCCATTACGGAGGGAGTTGATAAACATATGCTACATCTCTTAATTACCGGAGATTGTCTAGGGGAGGAACAAAATAAAATCAAAGGTGCCGCCGGTACAATCTATATCAACAGAGGTAGCCTATCATCTCTTTACTACCATCGGAATGACACATAATTGCCAGGAGTCACAAAATTAAAGCAAAATTAATTATAAATCAAGCAGGCAAGAAATTTAGTGAGAAGTCTTAGGAAGAAAAAAAAAGGGGGGAAAAGGAAAGTCAGCGAGAAGCTGCACCCACTTTTCGAAGAAAATAATTATAGATTTATCTAAACCATTCAATTTTCAAAATGAAGTTTCTAATACCCGGTTACACGAGGACAAATCAGTGATATACTGCAATGCCTTCAAATGATTCAGCAATGAAACTTTACTTTCATCACCATCCTCTAATAAGAACTCTCACCACACCAGCATCACCCCTTGAACGTATTCACACCAACTACCACCACCGTCATCACCACCACTATCGTCACAACACCACTCCCATCCCTAACTCCTCCTCCTTGGGCTCCTCCTCCCAGAGGTGCTGGGGTGCAGACGTGAAGATAGTGCACCCACGTTACCATTATTTTTAAGTTGAGAGAGTACGGTGCGATAGTGGAATTGTGGTGAGTTGGTAGTGGTGAGTTTTGGTGCCTACTCCCAGGTACACGGGTCCGTCATTGTTCGGGACACTGGTCATGCTTTCGCGGGACTTCCTTTCTCGGGTTTTCCTTTGGGCCTCGTGGCGTCCTCAAAGGTTTCCGATCGCGGGTTTTCCTTTGGGCTGTGTGGCGTCCTCAAGGGTTGACTCCGCCCCCAGATAAAGTCACGTGATTGTGACCCTAGGAATTGATTGGAAAGCATCCCCAAACGGAGATCCCGCTGGAACTCTGAGGTAGCGTGGCCCGGGAAAGAGGCACTTAAGTCTATGCATGCATCGAAACTGGTCACGGTGCGCGTCACTCCACAAACGTAAATGTCACAGTTCCCTCCATCCCCACATTGCTCCGAAGCATTCTCACAGTTTGTATGATATAGTAGAGCCAACACAACCAGTGTTTTTGTATGCCTCACACCCGCTCATGCTACAAGCTACCACAGAATGATAGTCAAAACAAGCGATGACCGCACCATCAACGTTGAATAAGAAGTTGCAGTGATCAAGTGCTCCAAAAGTATCAAAGACTGCAAAACAATCATGCATTCTTGCGGCAGTGTAAGAGAGTGCCAATACAACGAATCAAAAGTAATCCAATCATTGTGTGAAAGGCCATAAATCGTCGGTCAGTCGGGCAGCCCTCAAATCTGGACACCACGTGTTTCAGAGGGCTAGTGTGGGTAAAGTAGACATCACCTCCCCCCTCAGGTGGACAAAAGCCTCATCTAGGCCTCACATGGTGGTGTAATAAAACTGGGCCGCGACAAATCGGTAAAAAACTAAATAAAGAAAAAATCAGTAAAGGTGAAACAGTGTAATGAACCATAAGCCCCCCTCCATCAACCCCTACCCCGACAAATTGGTGAAAACTGTATTAAGAAAAATCAGCGTTATAGCGGAGAAAGTGTCAGGGAGGGTGGTGCCAGCAATGCAATGACCCATTACCCCTCCTCCATCAACCCCCACCCCCATAGGAGGGCAACCCTCAACCATCCTCGCCCGACCAACCACTGGACCACACACACGCAAAACAAGAAGCCCTCATCATTTTTCATTCCCTTTCCTTCCCCCTCAAATAGACCCTCCAACCACTCCATGCTTCCCTCCTGACCCATTTATACAAATATTGAGCTGTATACATTTCTTTCTGTCAGTCTATCTGTATACTTATGAAACCCACAGGTTCAGGTCGTTATAAGTGAATATCATTAGCCCTTAGTAAGATTAGATCTTGTCACTTCTGGCAGAAAATCGGAAGAACTTGTATAAATTACGAAGTTCAACTGAAAATGGTATCACGATTGGAGTCGTTCAACTCAAGAGAAATAGGAGGGTGTGGCATGTATAAAATTGTATAGAATTAATTCAGCCTTTTCTTGTCTTTTAAGTAATTGACCAAGTAAATAATACTTTCATTGGTGGATATACAGTACTCAAATACTTTAATTTCGAATTAGAATTTGCTGAAACAGAGCCGCTCAGTGATAACAGTTCAAAATGGCCCCTTCGACGATGTGGTATAATGCTTTGAACTAGGACATTAGCATAGTGCAGGGTACCATAGTATCGTGGCGTGCCCTGACCAGCAGTGACGCTTCTCGTACAAGGACCCTTTCATACGACCAACAAGGCCCCTTCTCATACTTATACTATCCGTGGCAACGTCTTCGCCCCCTGTAGCAAAAGACGCTGCTACCACATCAGTCGACACCCGTCTGTCTTCCCGTGCGCACCTCGCGCCCCCATGTACGCATAAATCGTCTCCCCCCGCGTTTCAGTGTTGCATCCCCAAGCATGAATGTTTGCAAACATGGCGCAGTGAGTAGGATTGCTTGCAATTGCCTGTGATTGCTTGCAACTTGCAACAGTGAAACATGGGACGATACACGAATCGGTGGCGCGTACGTGAACGAAGCTCTGACGGAGCTAGGTGAATAGGGGACAGTGTACATGCTGGAACGTGAGTGCAGTGTCGTGCAACAGTGTGCATGCTGGAGCATGAGTGCAATGCCGTGCAACAGTGTATCGCGCTTTCGTGGACAAGAAGTGGTGCAAACAAAGGGGCCTTTCATCCCACTCCCTGGATACCGAGCCTTCCGTCCGAGCCCTACCCGCCGCGACCGCAACCCGCGCACGGAGCCCTGATGACCCACACAGGACACGCCCGCCCAGCCGAGGAACTCGTACAACGCCTCAGTTCCCTAGCTGCAATACGTCACTGCAGGAGGTAGTGACCACCTGCCGCTCACACGAGGCATTGAGGGTGACAGTCTCGGACGTCCAGGATGACCCGCACGCATACGCCGTGTCGGCATACAAAAGGGCTCCACGCCAGGCGGCCCCCCGCCCCCGCACCTTCCCCCAGGAAGGGTGACACCTGCTGCCGGTGTCCGACGACTCCAATCGCCCTCCGCCACCTGTCAGCATGCGCATCCGCCTCGGAAACGTGTCCTCGAGCTTGCTTATGTTGCCTGACTAACACAGGTGCAGACATCACAGGGATAGGCACTCGGCACCTAGGCATGTTGGGGATATCCAGAGCCAGCTTATGCCGCCGCTCTCGGTGCCGACCTACGTGATTGACATATCTTACATGCCCTCCTCAATGGGGCAACTATCCTGGTGGCGACATACGCGAACAGGTTGCTGC
>NC_134815.1:7790268-7797768 GCF_046742065.1 Oratosquilla oratoria | reverse complement strand
TTGTTAATGATAATAATAGTAATGATAATAATAATAATGATAATAATAATAATAATATCAATGATAATAATAATAATAATAATAATAATAATAATAATATCAATGATAATAATAATAATAATAATAATAATAATAATAATAGTAATAATAATAATAATAATAATGATTATGATAATAATAATGATAATAATATGATAATAATGATAATAATAATAATAATATGATAATAATGATCATGATAATAAAGATAATAATAATAATGATAATAATAATAATAATAATAATAATAATAATAATAATAATAATAATAATAATAATAATAATAATAATAATAATAATAACAATAACAACAACAACAACAACAACAATAATAATAATAATAATAATAATAATAATAATAATAATAATAATAATAATAATAATAATAATAATAATAATAATAATAATAATAATAATAATAATAATAATAATAATAATAATGATAATAATAATGATAATAATAATGATAATAATAATGATTCCTCGTCGCCCTCCTGTTTGATGGTGGCAACAAAAAAATACCATTCGATGTCACCTCAAAAGTCATGGTGCGGACAATGACACCAACGTCTCCGATAATGGTGACCATTAAATGCAACGTGGACAACAGTGTTGGCAACAGGGTTGGCACAACGGAATCGCCCGCCCCTATGGCTGGAGGACGAGTCTGGTCACTTGCAATATTCCACCTTCCGTCCGTTTGTGTTTGCGCCGTTGTCCGTTAAGTCCATTACGTCCGTTAACGTTTCTCCGAGAGTCCGTTACGACTGTTCGGTTTGTTATCGATTTTCTGACTGCCCCTACAGTCCAGTACAGGTGTTAAGATATCTCTACGAGATATCGTTTTCTCTATATTATCAATCCGTATGAGACGGGTGTCCTTTTTCCATGTTTCATGATCTATTATTATGCGTCTTTATTCAGTTTCAGGACTGTGGCTAAAAAAAATCTAAAGACTGTAAATATCTCAAATTAATTATAAATATTTGAAAATAAACATCTAAAGACTTGGTACAGATCTACTATAAGAAAAAATACTACCTAACACTGTCCCAGAAATCTGAAGTAAACTGAAAGGAGTTCTATTCTAAAAATAACTTGAAGTAACGTGATATGCTGCGATGTGTGTAGAGAGAGAGAGAGAGAGAGAGAGAGAGAGAGAGAGAGAGAGAGAGAGAGAGAGAGAGAGAGAGAGAGAGAGAGAGAGAGAGAGAGAGAGAGAGAGAGAGAGAGAGAGAGAGAGAGAGAGAGAGAGAGAGAGAGAGAGAGAGAGAGAGAGAGAGAGAGAGAGAGAGAGAGAAGGGGGAAGGGGGCACCCACCCATTTAATTGGCGTTTTATCTGTTGCTCGAGTCTTTCCCACAAAAGTAAACAAATCTGACGTCGACAAGCTAATCTTCGCCGAGGGCACGAATGGTCCGCGACAACAACTGGATGCCATTACAGTCTCCGTTGTCTGACTCTTCGATCTTCCAAAATCTCTTCGGCTGAGGTCGACCAGAAGGGGCCTTGGCTCTATAGCTCCAGCTGTAGTCCCAGGTAATCTAAAGGTTAAACTACATATTGATACAAAGACCGCATCGATGCATTCTGTTTCGCTTAGCTCTATATCTCCAGCTGTAGTCCCAAGTAATCCAAAGGATAAACTACATATTAATACAAGGACCGTATCGATGTATTCTGTTTCGCTTGGCCATTCCTGTCTTGTGGCAATCATCAAGAATTTCAAGTGGACACATCATGGCATTCTGTACGTCACCGTTTTCATCCAGAATGATATCCAAGCAGCAGATGCAATTTGCATGTTGCCCAGTGGACAACGATTTGAACTCATGAGCATGTGGTCACGAAATCGAGTCCTGTCCCGCTGCGGATTTGCCACAACTGACAGGTCTTTACCTCACTAGGAGTTTCTCACTTACCACTGCGTGGAAGTGGGATGGTGAGTCGCATATCAACTGCATGGTGACAGTGGAATAGTGTGTTATCGGGCACCCTACTCAATTTTAGACTAAAGCCGGGTCCACACTTGTTGCATTTCCACGTATAGTATCATCTTTGCGTACCACCTAGTGTGATACGATACGGTGCAACAGGGTATTGTACCCACTTGTTGCGTATCCGTATACAGCAGGCGGATACGCAACAAGTGGGTACAATACCCTGTTGCATCATATCGTATCACTAGGTGGTACGCAAAGATGATACGTTACGTGGAAATGCAACAAGTGAGGACCCGGCTTAAGATTGTAGGAACCACAGCTTCAGTGGGGATTCTAAGTCTTTCTTGAATACGACGATAAAGACACCACGTCAAAGGCCGTCCCTTGTAGGTTTTTAATATGGGTCAAAGTCTGTACAAGTGGAACACCTTCAGGTAGATGCAAAAGAAAATAAGCAGACGGAGCAGAGCGCTTTCGTATATTACATCCAGTGTAATTTACACTGAATGTAATATATTACATCCAGTGTAATTTACACTGGATGGTGTAATATACGAAAGCGCTCTGCTCCGTTTGTTTATTTTCTAAAGTGGTTACCTTGCATTTATGAAACACACGTTCCCAGTCTCTACAAGTGGAACACCTTCAGGTAGATGCTAAGTGAAGATTGACAGAAGGAACTTCGCTTGCACAATCACTCATAGTTCGTTGAGGTCTGCATGTAAGCGGGTCATCCGACTCTCCAGCCTTTCTAGAAGGTGATTTGTCTTTGTTCTGACTAGGTTATATTCTGATCGTGCTGTTCTACACAAGATGTTAGTACACCACGGGGCTCCATATTACTTGTCCTCCAGAAAAGGTAGGTATTCTACGTACTGAGATACAGTGAGTGTTGTCTTGCTGATAATATTCAACGTTTTGTTTGTGGCCGCAGCTATTTAACTTCCAATTGATGGAAGAATTCTCTTGATTGAATAAAATGTCTGTGCGAAAGTCACAGAAACATATAATGGGAACCATCATCTCTTAATTTCAATGTTAAATCCATCCGTGTTGGGGGTACTTATATTCTATTCTGTTTGCTGTTATGCTATCTTATTCAGCCATGTGTTACACACTCAGGAGCGAAACACCCAACAATGCGGTCTTCATCTGCCGTCGTGAACAAAAGCCTGATTATTTGACATATTTTCTATGCAGAAAAATATATCGAATACTAAGCAACAAAGTGTGAAGAGTATTGAGCGATAGGTCAGAAGTTTTAGCGTTTTCTTGGGTTCTTTAGTGAAGCCTAGATAATGAGCCTTGCAGCCGGCAAATATGTATCGACCATGTCCCTTGTACCGGATAGAACATACGGGTCATTCACGACTGGCACGATGGCCAGAACCCTTGCATCTAATGAAGTGACTCGGTTCCACGTAACAGGTTGAGCACATTAGCTGAATCCATTGTTCACTTGAGGAGATCATTTCCTCAACACCCTGTGGCGTGGAATCTTAGTATCTGATAACAAAAACTTAGAACACTACTGTAATATTTCTTTTCGAACAAAGAAATGGAATCTCGTTTTTAAGACTACCATTGATGAACGACTTATGGATTAAATGTGACTTTAAATTCCTTCAATACTAATGCGTGCTAGCAAAGCGTCGAAGAATTTGTTTTCTTAAATGTGCATACTGAACTTCCTCCCTGTACTGGAGTATTAGCTGTATATTTATATGCAATTAATACTTAAAGGACCTTCATGGTACCTCTACGGACCAGAACTACGCAACATTGTTCTATGTTCGATGAAGCATATTCACTTATTAAGGAATGTTGAACCACTTTAACTTTTCATATAATTTCTACCGTTTTTTGTTTTTGTTTTTTTTAATCCCTCCTGTATTACTCTTTGGGTGCAAACTTTTTTATGTTTTCGTGACGGGATAAGAATTCCGTCATCGCGTTCCTATATGTGTCGTAATAGACGATTCAGTGGGACAAAGGAAGGGTGGCGGAGTTTCCTTTTTTGTATTCCTCTCCCACGAAGACTCCTTACCCCCGAACTGAATATCCAAGTACCTGAGACTCTAGGAAGGACTCTTAGATCCTCAGCAAACAAGATGAGTTCCTTCCACCTGATCCAGTGACGACATCTCTAGTAGTTCAAGGCCTGGTCCAATCCAGCATACCGGTGGGTACCAGAATCATGAGAAACCGGTCCGACCCTCAACACGTGTTCCTAGGAACCGACCCAGGAGGAAGGAACAACTTTCCCTATCTAATTCATTTATCGCATGATGACAACCACTTGTAAGCACGTAACGAACGATTAATTGCAACCTTATACATTAGACTTCGATAATCAGTTTGTATGAGAAATGAATTAAATGTCTGATTAAATGATAACTGTGTACTAAAGAAAGCTATCATTTCATGATTAGATACGGCTCCAAGGACCTTACGTCAGGAAATGCTTATGCGACTGGTAATCTCCTTTGCCCGAGGTGCTCGCTGTTACGGTAAATGGCAATTCCCGGTAACTCTTTGGAATCGAACTGAAACCTTTGTTTCAGTCGACGGCACACAATTTTATTCAGCAGAGGGAAGACTCATACGCTGCACGGGTCTGTGGTGACACTACTCTTCATGCAGCTGCAGGATCTGTCACGTGATTGTCATCATATGTTTCTCGCTAACCATAATTACGCGGATCCGTTCTCGCTGTGGTCCTCGTTTTATTATACGAGAAATTGGGATACGCCGAGACAGAATCACAAGTATCAAATCTAGATAGTATTCAAATGTGTTTTAACTCTATATAGAAATTGTACCGCCCGAGGAAACATGATTCAAACCGATGACCTATACGACACCAGCCAAGGGATATGTGTACATTTCCATAATCGATAGATCGACTGCCACTTCGCTGCCGACGAGTGCGAATGAAACAGCAAGTTCAACACCTCATGACAGCAAAATTTCACCAATGGAAGATAGAAAATTTTTTATTGCTCGACCGACGAAGGCTTCGATGAGAACAAAAGAGATCCGTTTGTTCACAAAAGGATGTCAGGAGACGATACATGGATTCGAGATTGACAGATATATACTCGTGTATATATATATATATATATATATATATATATATATATATATATATATATAAAAAAAGATAAATATAAATATCAAAATATATCTATATATATATATATATATATAGATATAGAAATATATATATATATATATATATATATATATTATATATATATATATATACAAAGGATTACAAAGGCGGAGCATACCGACAGAAGACCTTTTGGTCCATAACTAGGTCGGATGCGGAAAAATTATAATAATGATAAATAATTAAATAAACAAATAAATGAAAATTATAATAATATAAAAATAATAAATAAAATAAATAAATGCATAGATATGATTATATAATAAACAAACAAGTAAATAGTAGATAATAGTAAATTGAGAGATCACTAGTAATAAATGAAAATCAAACAAATAATAATAAACAAACAAATAATAACAATAAACAAATAATATAAAATAAATGGCAGTCATTACAGCATCTTTCTTAGGTGTTTATCTTAGTGAATCTTAAAGTTTCGAACTGAACTACAATGCACTGCCTCTGTAGGAAGTTTATTCCATTAATTAATTATACAGTTGGCAAAGTTGTTTCCACCCACTTCAAAATTAAATTTATTTCCTGACAGTTTGAGACCATTATTTCTTGTCTGATTTTCATTCAGTGTGCAAAATTTGTCACTTTTGATGTCAATTCCCTTTAGAATCTTAAAGACCTGTATCAAGTCACCTCTGATTCTACGCTTTTTTAGGGAAAACAGATTCATATGTTTTAGTCGATTTTCGTATGATTTATTTTTGATATTTGGAATCAGTTTCGTGGCTCTCCGTTGTACTTTTTCCAATCTGTCAATGTCTTTAATGAGATTCGGTGACCATACGGAAAGAGCATATTCCAAATGTGGACAAACTAACGATTTATATAGCTTGTTAATGAGAGATGAACTTATGAAGTCAAAAGATAGCGCAATCAGTCCTAGAATCTTGTTTGCTTTCTCAGAGGCTGAAATACACTGCTTAGATGATTTGAGATCGTTACTAATAATTACGCCGAGATGGTATAAATATTGCTCCCAGCGAATAGTCAGGTTAGTGACGACTTAAGAGGAATTGCGTATAATCTTTTTTAAATAAAACTAAGCTTATTTTTATTCTTTGAAACTAAATGTATCTTACTATTTGACCTTATAAACAAAGTTCTGAATAAAATTAACTTTGTATTTGTATTTTTTTTTTTCAGTTGTCAACGTAGGAAAAATTGACATAAAGGGGTAATCGTCCTATGAGGCAATTGTCCCAGGGGGCAATTGTCCTCGGGGGAAATTGTCCTCGGGAAACATTGTCCTCCGGATGAAACTGTCCTAGAGTCATTGGGCACACAACTCAAACTTTGTCACAAAAGCTCATATACCACACCTAACGAGAGTACATATACGACGAATATATTGCTGGATGACTTGAGCAATAACACAATAATAATAGCAAAGAAGAACAACAAATGAAAAACAAAATGCTTGGAAGCCGTGTTGATAAGAAATTATTTACCGGCATTAAACATCTGACGAAATATTTGTGGAACATTGGTGTTATCATGGGCATCCCCCCAGTGATCAAAGAGAAACTAGCCAGCAACTACCAGACCACAGTATCATGTAGAGTGATATAGAAGATCACAGTTTAATATCTTTAGAAATAAATTGTACGAGAAGATGTCTAAAATCTAGGCAAGATTTTGTAAGTAATGTATTTGTTTTTATACCCAAACCTATTTTGGATTCATTTGGTAATATTGTGTTCTCCCTTCCTCCTACACAGAGGAAACTAACAAGAAGGATCGAAAATATAAAGAAGATCACCACTGCTAAGTATGATGTATTATCAAAACCTGGAATAGCATAGCCAGAAGCCAGCGAGATCTACGAGTACTGTGATCGACTAACTTGTCAATAAATCAGCCTATCAAATGGACAGACCATCTTTCATTTCCTCTCGGAATTCGATAGTGCACATGACCCAGACAAGTGATTGATTCCCTATTCATTCCCCAATCAGAAGGACCTCATCAGGTTTTAAGTAATTCATGGGTACATGGGCAGCCTCCCCAACGGAATGACATCTAAAGTCCTTTGTAAAAAGTAAACTTTTTACGGTGATTGCACGTTTTAGTATCTCCGCTACTGGCGGTGTCACGGAAATGAGTAATAAAAAAAGACACCCAGTGGATCCAAAGAAAAAGAAAAAAAATTGTCACTCAAGCCGGAAGGATTTCAACAGATATAGGCCCCTTCGCTATCAGTGGAGGCGTCATAGAGTTAGTCAGAACAAAGGGAAAAAGTCAGGTTCACCCGAGATGGAAGTGGGTCAGGCGAACAAGAAGCCAAACGCTGACTCGACGAATCGGAAAGAAAATCAAACAGAGAAAAGAA
>NC_134815.1:7782768-7785268 GCF_046742065.1 Oratosquilla oratoria | reverse complement strand
CCAACGTCTTCCTCACATTCACATCAATTGCCGATGGGTTTGTTCTACCAATAGTCAATCTCAGAATGTGAGGATGAAGGTGAAACGGTTTTTATTATTTTTTTTTATTTTTTTCGTCTATTGTGACATCGTCATCAAAACATTTCTACAAAGGCTATTATGGTCATCTATTTCCATTTCTTCCCAACGCTACCTTTCTTAAGCAGACTAGAGATATTACTTTGATCTAAGTCTATTATATTACTTTAAGTCAACCACGGAGTAGGACCATGGGAATAAATCTAGAGACCTGTGAACTTAGTCTTTTCGACTTCGGAGGATTCCTTCAACAGAATAAAATCACCTGGCGGAAGCCACCAAAGGTGCCTAAAATGATGGTCGTCGTCTATTGTTTCAAAACAAGCTTTCGCCCGTTCGGTGCGGCAGCTAGAATGTGTTAATAAGTGGATGCTTAATACTTTCACTGTTACTGACAATTCAAGCATTCGTTCCGAATGCCGCCTGACTCTCTCTCTCTCTCTCTCTCTCTCTCTCTCTCTCTCTCTCTCTCTCTCTCTCTCTCTCTCTCTCTCTTTCTCTCTCTCTCTCTCAGTTGAGGGAAACCTTCTGAAAGAAAGAGTAATTAAAGCCTATTCCGATTAACTCTGGAGGCGAATCAGTTTTAATCACCTGACGAAACCTTTATCCACACCAAAGGGATTAAGGAAGTTTCAGGCCTAGAATTCTTTACGACCTCGAATTTCACTTTCTGTTCTTCTTCAATTGCGACACCAGTGTCATAATTCTTCGTGTGAAACTTGAGTTTCTTTGGCGACTGTCTTTTTTTTTCTAGGTTTTCTTTCACGGTTTTCGTAACTGCGTTGGTTGGAATCTCATCCCCCCCCCCCAACCTGGTGTGGCCAAAGACAAATACCAGTAAGGAGCCCGGGGCTTATGCAAGGATGAATAAATTCTCAACTGTAATACAAATGATTTTATTTTATTTTTTTCTGATTTGCCTGTTTGTGCGTTTGCTCATATATTTATTTCATTTTTTATTCTCTTTCTGTAAAGGGTCTGTCGGCATACATTACCATTTTAATTCGTTGTTACAGAAACAGATCACAGAAGTCTCGTTCTACAAGAACCGGAGGCGATTCTGGGGCCTACGTGAGGTGGAGGGAGAGGATATTATCCTCATCCACGAGGGAAGGGTGAGTGGTGACGAGAAGGATGCTCCACTGGTGGAGAGAGATATGTATCTGGCTAAGGCTCGTCGACCAGTAGGGAGGAAAAGAGAGAGAAGGTAGAGAGAGGAGATGAGAGAGAGGGATAGGAGTGGGAGTGGGAGTGGGAGGGGAAGTGAGAGTGGGAGTGAAAGTGGGAGTAGAAGTGGAAATGGTAGGGGGAGGGAGAGGGGCCCGGGGAGGGGCACAGGCAGGAGCGTGGGTGAGACGAGGGAGAGACGGGGGAAGGCAAGGGTGAGGAGAAGAGGAAACAAAGAAGGAACAAGAACAAACAGAGACTTGAGATGGGAAGGGGAAGGAACTGTTTTGAGGAGAATAGGAGAGGAAGGACACTGGCGAGGGAATATCATGAGGAAGAAGACGGGAAAGAGGAGGAGGAGGAGGAGGAGGAGGAGGAGGAGGAGGAGGAGGAGGAGGAGGAGGAGGAAGAGAAAGAGTAGGAAGGCAAGAAGGAGAAAGAGGAAGGCAATGAGAGCAGGGTAAGAAGAGACAGGTTAATGAATGGAATGGTAAACTGGAAGAGGAGGATATGGATGAGAAACAAACGGAAGAGGTGGAGGGTGTGAAAGAGGAGGAAGAGGAGGTGGAGGAGAGAGGGTGAAGGGGAAATAAGAAGAGAAGGAAGAAGAAGGAAAGGAAGAGAAAGACGAGGAGAAAGGAGGAGAAAGGAAGGGAGGAGTAAGAAGAGTAGAAAGATGAGTATAAGTAGGAAGGGGAGGAGATGTAAGTAAGCTCGTATAGAAAACATGTATAAGAACAGGGAAAACGAAAGCGACAATTGAAGGAAGATGGAAAGAGCGACAAAATCAGAAGACGGAGGAGAATGAGATGAGAACTGGAACAGAATCTTCCTTGGAGACCTGGAGAAAGTCAGGGAGAAAGGAGGAAAGAGAAACATATGAAAGACTGGTGAGATAAAAAAGGGAAAATAACATCACGAAGAGGACTCAGAGGTGGAACAAAGAATTACGGACTGGACTGAAGAAGGAGGAGAGGCGAAGGAGCTCGAGGAGGAGGAGGAGAAGGAGGAGGAGAAGGAGGAAGAATGGGAGAAGGAGGATAGAGGAGGGGGGAGGAGAAGAGGAAGGGAAGGAGGGGGGAATGGTAAGGGAACAAAAGGGTAGATGGAGGAAAAGGTAAAGATGGAAGGAGATAAACGCGATGAGGAAGCGTAATAGTAAGGTGGAAAGGAGGACGAACAGAAAGAAGAAAAGATGATGAACATGAGGAAGAAGTGGAGGAAAAGGAAAAGAGAGAGAGGAAAGAGCCAGAGG
>NC_134815.1:7767768-7777768 GCF_046742065.1 Oratosquilla oratoria | reverse complement strand
CGCACACAAACACACACGCACACACACACACACATACGTCGTTCGTCATAGTGGCAACACGCATATATTGGCGCTCCTGAAAAAAAAAAAAAAAAAAAAAGTCTTAACAGGTATACAATTATAGAATACCGAGGATGTAATATATGGGAGAGGTAGTGCTCGTTGATACCCGGAATGATTAATTTACAACGTGATGTGGAATTGAAGTGAAATGGAAGAAATCGTTGACGGGTCAGAGATACCAAAGGATGGCTGTCCGTCGCGTTACAATGTAAACATGTACCCAGAGCCATCTACCGGCGCAAGGGCGAAGCAGAATATAAACATAGGTTTTAGATCACCAAGAGGCACGAAAAGGTTTCTACTTGATAATGGCGATGAGGGTCATTTCTCTGGATTTAGTGCGTACGAAAGAAGGCTATTTATTTGAGTTATAGACATAGAGAGGGACATGAGAACTATGAACGATTCGTGAAGGCAGGAAACTGACGATCTATGCACGACGAACAAAGACCTAAACAAGGAAGTGGGTGACTTAAAAAAGTAAGCACGGAAATACAAGAAGAGTTAGTGCACTAAGAAAGAACTAGTCAAGTTAAGAGGTGAAAATGAGAAGTTGAAAAATAATGAAAAAAATCAATAAATAACGAGACCATAAGGGAAGAGGTGGATGAACGAATAAAAGCAATGGCTGTGGAAGCGAGAAAAACATAAGACGATTTTTAACAGCTCAGGAATGATTGGAAAAAAGACAAAGAAGAAGATAAAATAAATAAAAAAAAATCTAGGAAGTGGCAAAATATATATTAATCAAAGGAATGAATATGTAAAAATACGCAGGGAAGAAAAAGAAACTATGAAAAAGACATAATAAAAAATGTAAGGATCAGCCAAAACTATTCTATGAATATGTAAATGATAAACTAAAAAATAAACAGGAGATAGTAAAACTACGCCAAGGGAATACGGAGTACACAAAAGATACAGAAATTGCAGAAGTCATGAGCAAACACTTCAAGTCACTTTTCACTAGAGAAAAAAAAAAAAAAAAAAGCAACGTCGGGGTAAAGGGAGAGAAGTGACCCCCCCCCCCCATGAGGGAAATAAAAGTTACACAGAAAGAAATGATGGATCAAATAATGAACCTTGAAGTCAAGAAATCGCACGGCCCGGATAAAATAGCAAATTGGATATCAAAAGAATGTAAAGAACTAGCAGACAAAATATATAACATAATAAGTTACTCAAAGAAGGAAAAATTCCAGAGGACTGGAAAAATGCTGATATTGTACCAATTTATATAGGAGGAAATAAGGAAAACCCAACAAATTACTGACCGGTTTCCCTCACAAGCACGGTAGCTAAAATTCGTGAAAAATATAAAAAGTAGAAGTATAAAACATCTGGAGGAGAACAAGATCCTAAGTCCAAGACAATTCGGATTTAGACATGGAAAATCATGTACCACAAATCTGATCTGTTTTTACTCAAGACTACTAGACATAATACAGGAAAGGGACGGATGGGCTGATATTGCGTTCCTAGATCTACAAAAAGATTTTGATAAAGTCCCTCACAAAATACTATTAAGAAAACTGGAAACCATAGGAGGGATACAAGGGAAACTACTGAAATGGATGGAGGACTTTTTGCATGGAAGAAAAATAAGAATAGTGCTCAGAGATAAGAGTTTTACTTGGGAAGAAGTGTTTAGTGGAGTTCCACAAGGATCAGTATTGGCTCCTCTAATGTTTGCTATCTATGTGAATGACATGGACGAAGCTGTGGACTTCTTTGCAGATGATGTAGAATTGTTAAAGAAAGTGATCACTGAAACGGACTGTGACTCACTACAGAGAGACCTGAACAGAGTCTGTGAATGGAGTCAGAAGTGGGAAGTGGACTTCACCATAAAGAAATGTAGCATAATGGAATTTGGAAAAAAGGATATCAGGACAATATAAAATTGGTGAAAAAAGAAGTAACGAAAGTGGGATCTGAAAAAAACCTGAGAGTGATCATCACAAAAGATATGTCCCTTGACAAACATATAAACAAAACTGTCGGTGAAATCTATAACTTGCTAAGATCAATAAAAAGTGGTTTTTACTTACTTGGATGAAAAAATGATATAGAAAACATTAGTGACACTCATAAGGCCTAAATTGGAGTATGCAGTGACACTATGGTCACCCTGTACTAAAAAGAATATAAAGAAAAATGAGAGAATCCATGGAGCAACTACGATAAATGGCCCCAACACTATCAAAAATGTCAGAAGAAAGATTGTCAAAACTAAAACTACCTACTCTGGAACAAAGAAGAGAAAGAGGGGACTTGTTGACCATTTACAGAATTATGAAAGGTGTAGAAGTCCTTGATAGAGAAGATTTACTAAATTGGGATAAGAGAAACACAAGAGGACATGAAAAGAAATTAAAAAATGACACGTATAGAGGAGATATGAAAAAATAGCTTTCCCCACAGAGTGGCGGATGTATGGAACACACTAGACGAAACAATAGTGTGTGCAAAAACAATACAAGAATTTAAGAGCAAATTAGATATGGCGAGATACAGAGACGGGACATCACGAGCGTAGTTCCCCTTCCCGTAAGATCCAACTAGGTAAATACGTACACACACATACACACACACACACACACACACGCAGACATGCAGACACGCATACACACAAAGAGTCATCTCTTAAACAACCTTCTGTTTTTCTCATGTGTTTCGGCAATAATCCTTTTAATTGTCAAGAGTATCTCGCAATGGCTCATGCACGACTTGATTTTTGGCGTTAAACTAGGCAGCGTCGGAGTCTGGATGTAAGTTTTCTCGTGTGCAACGAATCGATTCTAATCAACTATGGAGTGCTCTCGGGACAAATAATTATGAGTAGGCGACCTTTACCTGCATCAAGAAACACCGAAAAGCAGCCGAATGGCCTGCACGACTTGTCTGAAAAAATTAACAAACAAGAAACGACTACTTTAGCCATCCAATTTCGGTCCACCACACGGGAGACGCCATAAAAATCACACGGAAATCATTACCCAAGATCAACATAAGTAACATTCCTTAGAGAATCCATATCCAGGGCACAAGGGACTTGAAAATTATTTGCAGCGTCCAGTTCAGACCAGACGTGTCTGAGGACCATAACATTAAATCACAGCAAAAACAGACCAATCCAACTTGAGAGACATTACCTAAGAGAAACTTTTGAATACGAAATCTTGCTAGAAGAAACATTACAAAAAAGGACAAATAAAATAAAACTCAAGAAACAACTTATCGTTGGAAGACTGTTGAGGAAACAAGTCAAACAAAGAAGTACAATGAAGAGGCAATATAGATATACAGATAGGCAAAAAGGGCGAACAATGAGACCAAGACATCGACATATACATGCATATGTGCATGCATGCAAAATACATGGCAAAGATGTATTAATATATACATATATGCATAAATATGTACACACTCACACACACACACACATATATATATATAAGCTTGTTTAGTTCTACTCTTTCTATTTCGTCTCTCTTGCTTTTAATCTGCATAGTCCTTCTTCTTTTAATTAGATCATCTGTAGCCTTGAAGAATTTGTTTTCTCTAATACTTTTTGTAAAAGTATATATATATGTGTATATATATATATATATATATATATATATATATATATTATATATATATGTGTATATATATATATATATATATATATATATATATATATATGCGAGAGGATTTCGAAAAATAGCGTGAGCCTGTGATGGCTATTTGAAATTGTTTTCGCTAAGCTAGGGGGTGCGACACATCACCAGGAGTAATAATAACAATAATAAAAAAAAAGATATGCAAGGATGCTTTACCGATTTTTTTTTTTTTTTTGGGGGGGGGGGGGCGAGTTCTTGTAGTATGGATGAAATAGATTAATATAAAAGACGGTTTTGTCAAAGACTGGTCTCAAAAGTGAGAAAATCCTTTTTATTTATAGGACGTAAGGTATTACCAATCTCTTATACCTTCGGGCTAATGCAACCCTCAACACTACTATACGCCGCACTTCTAACGGCCTAACATTAATCGTATATTTAATAGCATTTTCCCTAACTAATGCATCCTATGATAAATATCATTTTCCCTAACTAATACATCCTATAATAAATATCATTTTCCCTAACTAATACATCCTATGATAAATATCACTTTCCTTAACTAATACATCCTATGATAAATAACACTTTCCCTAACTAAGACATCCATCATAAACAACACTTTCCTTAACTAATACATCCTATGATAATCATTACTTCCCCTAACTAATACACCCTACGATAATTATCATTTCCCTAACTAATACATCCTTTGATAAATATCACACTTGAAAGGTCCAGAATGGTAATAATCAATGCTGCTCAGTTATTTTCCTAGTGAACTCAGACGAGGACTCAACAGGACAGCATGGGGCCATAGAGACAGGAGGGGGAGGGGGTTTTACCCCGTAGGTCAGGACAAGAGCGAAAAGGAGGGAGAGGAAGTCCAGGCTGCCCTTTATATAGGTCACAAAAAGAGGTGTGGCCTCGCAAGCTGGAACTTGTGGGATAGGAATAGGAGCGGGAATAAGAAAAGCCAGCTCCACAAGCTTGGACTTGTAAAACCAACCTGTTGAAGTTCTAAAGGAATTTTCATCACTCGGATCCTGACAGTATATATATATATATATATATATATATATATATATATATATATACAGTAGATAAATGTATATATGTATATATATATATATAAATATATATGTATATATATATATATATACATGTATGTATATATATGTATATATATATATATATGTATGTATACATGTGCATACACACGCACACAAATATACACGCACAGGCACACACACGCGCGCGCGCGCAGTGACATGCAGACACCTGTAAATCAGCAGGAACCCATTTCAGCACCGAAGCGTCTAATTACTATCTGATGAAAAGAAGCGCAATTAGCGGGCATTGGACCTGCCATGGCTTCTCCATCTCTATTCTCAACTATTCACTGCATTCCATCCTCCTCACTTCACTCCAACCTCCTTCTATTTCCCTCAAACGTTTTATCCTCCAGCGCTTGCGTCGAATATCTTCGTGCACCAATACCACGACTAAGTATGTATACAGTACATATTTACATGAATAAGGAATTACACTCGTAGCTACACACAGGTCAAAATGTGACACATCTTTTTGGAAATAAATAGATGTGCTATAATTTTATGAAATATCGAAGGAAAAAAATCTAATGGTACCATGTCACTATTGATGTTAATGCGCGCACCAAGACAGTAGAGTAGTTTCCCTTTATCCGATGACAGTGAGGTAGCCGCCACTCCCCTTCCTCCTCCTTCCAGGACGCTCAACGGTTCCTCCTCCGCAGGACTTTACCTTTCCGATCTGAAAAGGGAAGAAAAATCTGGTTTGAAGTTTCTGTCTCATGAGGATTTCAAAGACCAGGTGAACTGGTAATAATTCCTGACATCAAAATAACCGACGAAAAACTTTAGCTGACTTGCAATCGAGGACACTGAAATCATCTTACAATTGAAGTTTCTGTTGAATTTTTTTTCCATAAACGTAATCCTCATCGACAGTTTCTGTTTAGTCTGGCTGCCGACTGGCTATCTCATCCAGTTCTGTAGGATCCCAAAGGGTCTAACTGCTTTAATACAGTGAGACTCTTTACAGATTAAGAAAATCGACATTGTGCCGCTGGAAGGTGGATTCTGGGCCTAAAGGAAGTTCCACGCTTCAAGACCGCCGGAGTCAGTCTCGAGAATATATCGCTACTCCTTCACTTTATTCACATGTGCAGAAGATTAAGTACACGTTTGTTTATAATAAACAAAGAGAGAGAGAGAGAGAGAGAGAGAGAGAGAGAGAGAGAGAGAGAGAGAGAGAGAGAGAGAGAGAGAGAGAGAGAGAGAGAGAGAGAGAAGGGGAAAGAAATAACTGAAGCAGCGTATGTGTTTGAGTGTGTGTGCGTGTGTGAGTGTGTGTGTGTGTGTGTGTGTGTGTGTGTGTGTGTGTGTGTGTGTGTGTGTGTGTGTGTGTGTGTGTGTGTGTGTGTGTGTGTGTGTGTGTGTGTGTGTGTGTGTGTGTGTGTGTGCGTGTGTGTGTGTGTTTGTTTGTGTGTGTTTCTGTGTGCTTATATACATGCGACACCTACAAACCCAAACGCCATCCTGAAATTCTTAAAAAAGAAAGAAAAAAACATGAAAAATAGCTGCCAACCACAGACAAGGGCTTCACAAGAGGTGAAGCTTATACAGTACGATTATACCAATATTTCTGCAACAATGCAATCGTGACTGCAGTTGTCTCAATTCACGGTATATAGGTTCCACTACTACCACCATGTCCAGATGGATGACAGCACATTTATAGGATGCGATTATCCTTCGCCACATAAGCAACACCCATGGCAATCCCTTCACCAGACAACAATTGGAAATCCAAACATCTTTTCTGTATCGAGAACAAGACAAAAAGAGATTACTACGGGAAATATGGTAAGAAATCCCTCAAGATGATTTTCGTGAACTAATCACTAGCATGCCTAGAAGATTTTTTGCATATATACATATATATATATACATATATATATATATATATATACATATATATATATATACACACGAGTATATGATCTATATATATATATATATATGTATATATATAATATATATGTTATACACAGAGAGAAGAGAGAGAGAGAGAGAGAGAGAAAGAGAGAGAGAGAGAGAGAGAGAGAGAGAGAGAGAGAGAGAGAGAGAGAGAGAGAGAGAGAGAGAGAGAGAGAGAGAGAGAGAGAGAGAGAGAGAGGACAGACAACCGGTCAGAAAACAGACAAATAATGAGAAAGAGAGAGAGACAGGATAAAAATATTGATGTATAAAGAAAGAAAGAGAAAAAGTGGAAGACAGCATGTTAGAAACAGGTATTGGGAGGAAGAGGGACTTCATGCAATACAACAGGCAACAGAACTGTAGAGCATAAATAGAATAATCACCACAGCACATTTAACTGAAGTTCATTATGAAAATGTAATTCGATGAAAAGGCCATAGCAATTGTCATAATATGTGAACACTGAACAGAATATCAATAGATGGAACAAACAAGTCAGAAAAAATATGTTCCTTTATCAGGAACCGATGGACATAGAATCCTAAATCGGGGTCAGATTAGGAAACCCACACTAATACCCAAGTTAAGCACAACGGAGGCTTGATTTTAGATAATACAAGGTCTAGAGCTATAGAGTAATGGATTATTAGACTAGCCTTTATGCGAGGACATGAAACAATTCTATATTTACACCAAATAACCTAAACTTACAAAGGTGGGCAGAGATGGACAAACAACTGCAATGATAGATATGCACTATGAGTTCCACCGTTAAAAAAAATCTGAGGCACTAGGACATGGTTACACTGTGTTAAATACAAATGCATGTCACTTACTGTTCATCCGAGTTGAAGGACAAGAGGGGGAAAAAACGTTACCGATGGAGGAAGAGCAAAAAGATCACAGGATCTTCTTGGGGCCATAAAGATTCTAGCGCAGTCACTTTGCTTCGTAACGACACAGCGGCTTCATCTGAGTTCCATGAACGTTAAAGTCTTCGCATAGGTCAAGTGGTTCCTAACATTACCGAGATGAAAGTGCAGATCTGTGCCCGCCCGGGTCACCAAAGATGACTGATCAGGCAAGTGAGTGAAGCCAGATAGAATCTTGTCTCTGGACATTACCAAGACGTGAACCAGTTTCTAACCCTTTTCACAGAATTTTATAAAACTCTAGTTTTTTTTCTAAAGGAGACATTATCAGTCACAAATAGAGCACTGCATGATATTCGTTTAAAGGCAGGTGCAAAATCAGTTAACTTACAAGAATTCCCCATAGAGATAGATTTGTAAACAAGACGGTCAAACCAATGGCTGAGGATGGTATGATAGAGACCTCTAGTTCACCTTTGACTTCTCGTTCATTATCTAACCCTTCCCTCCCTTTCGACGGCCAATGATGGATGATGGAGTTGATGGACATTCGGCCAAAGCGCAGGGACCACGGGTAACATATTTTCCAGTTCAGAATTAAAAACCCTGTACCGGCAGGTAATTCTTTTTGAGAGATCAAGAGATCGAGGAAAACCATAGTTCTCAGCACTTCACAAGGTTATTTTAATCCTAAAAGAATGTTATCAATTCTGAGAAATGGACTCGGAGGGGGGGGGTGATAACTCCTGGTTTATTTAGATAAGGAGCTGATGATGATGATGTAGATAGTCATTTAATGGGCATGAACAGTAGTAAAACAATTTTCAAGTGCGGGGATAATACTATATTGTATATGCCAAAATGAGAGTTCTTCAAAACATGAATGAAGCTCTAGGATACGGTTTGGATGATGAGATCAAAGTGTGTCAAGATATGGTTCTGACGACTGATGATTTCTATATACCTGCCAATATGACCCAAGTGCGCAATTTTTATTGGTTAAGAGAGCCTACATTTATGACGACCGTCGAAAAAGACGCTCGTTTTTAGATAACTATACTCGCAAACGTTGTCCTACACACGCAGCGTAAAAGATAACGGTCGTCATTATGGCGCCTAGCGTTGCGCGTCATCCTGCTAATTTGACGCGCAACGTGTGTAGTCTGCCTAAATGGGTATTATCGAATCTTCATCTATAAGTGTGCTGATCGTACAAACCCTGCACCAAGCTAATGAAAAAAAAATGCATTTTTCACATAAGGCTTTCGGGACGTATCGAGAGCATTCTAAACCTCCTCTTCAACTCCCCGACTTCACTATACGCAGGTACCTCAGGGAAAAAGTTCGGAGCGGTTCTGTACTTGTAGAGTTGTTCGACGGGGTATGTTAGCAGTGTGCTAAGTGAGGCAGAACGTAAATACCCCACCACTACCACTCTTCGTAATCGTTTGTGTTCCTGGTAGACGAAGACTAAATTTAGATGGGTTTATTTGTTATTATCAAGAAGGTTAGATACAAGATACTCCTTCTCAGGAGCTCTCCACAGCAGGATTAAAAAGAAAACGAGTAGAAAATTAGGTGATATCATACAAGACTTCCGGCTAAGACATTCGGCCGACCCCGTGACCTGATGTTCCCACTGCCGGAGCCATAGGAAGCGATGAGTTCGTCCCAGGTCACGATTCATTTGACCACAGTCCACTAACAAGGAGGGTGTTTACAGTTTGCTCATGATTTTTGCTGATGTCGGCTTAGCTTACACAAGTACTGGTGTTCGGAGAAGTGTTATCTTCGACCCACACGTCATTTCACGACAGGGGCTGGTTTGTGTCTGAGAGAGAGATGAATAGACAGAGAGAGAGAGAAGGGAAGAGAGAAATGAAAAGAGAGAAGGAGACAAGCTGTAATAGAGGGAGATAGAGAGGGTGGAAAGGAAAGAGAGATAAGAGGAGAGAGGGGGAGAAGGCGAGAGGACGGG
This sequence comes from Oratosquilla oratoria, assembly GCF_046742065.1. Lineage (NCBI taxonomy): Eukaryota > Metazoa > Arthropoda > Malacostraca > Stomatopoda > Squillidae > Oratosquilla > Oratosquilla oratoria. Next base: position 7,768,224 of record NC_134815.1, on the reverse strand, counting down.
AAAGAGGGAGACGATAGGGAGGAAGGGAGAGATGTAGGGAGAGAGGGATAGATAGAGAATGAGAAAAGGATTAAATGTTGGTGAAGAGAGAGGAGAGGGGGAAAGGAAGGAGAGAGGAAGGAGAGATATAGACCGAATGGGAGTGAGGATAGAGAAGGGGAGAGGATGTCTCAATATATATATATATATATATATATATATATATATATATATATATATATTATATATATATATATATATATTGATAAGTATTTTAGACAAATTATTTGGATGATGGAGAACATAAACACAGGGGAAGGCTCGGAACCCTAAACACTCTAACGTTCTACGCGAAACGTTAGTGTTTAGGGTTCCGAGCCTTTCCCTGTGTTATGTTCTCCATCATCCAAATATATATATATATATATATATATATATATATATATATATATATATAATATATATACAGTTATATAT
>NC_134815.1:7757768-7762768 GCF_046742065.1 Oratosquilla oratoria | reverse complement strand
TGTGTGTGTGTGTGTGTGTGTGTGTGTGTGTGTGTGTGTGTGTGTGTGTATCAAGAGCTTTTGCCCCCTGATAAGGGAGGTAGCCTAAGGCAAAGGCACGTACCTACTCCCATCCATATGTATATATATATATATATGTATACATTGATATACGTAAGACAGAATGAATAGAAGAATGGTGAGGTAAACATCAAAATCCGTTGGAGTTTTATTACTAACGTTTCGTCCTAAAAGGTCTTCCCCACACAACTGTTTTTGATATTTACCTCACCACCATTTCACTCACATATCTATATATATATATACATATATATATATATATATAGATATATATGTATGTGTATGTATATATATATGTATATATATATATATATATATATATACATATATATAAATATATACATATATATATATAGGTATATATAATATATATATATATATAATATATATATATATATATATATGTATATATACATATATATAGTATATATTGTATATACAAAATATATATATATATAACATAATATATATATATACATATATATAAATATACATATATATATATGTGTGTGTGTGTGTGTGTGTGTGTGTGTGTGTGTGTGTGTGTGTGTGTGTGTGTGTGTGTGTGTGTGTGTGTGTATATGTGTATATATATATATATATATATATATATATATATATATATATATATATATATATAAACGTATGTACGTACAGATTATCAAACTATGGAGAGGTGGCAAGTGAAACGTTAAGCCTAAAGTATGGAGTTTTATTCAGATTAGACGTTTCGATCTCCTAGTTCTTCAGAGGACTGAAGCTGAAAGAAGGCATCAAACCCGTTAACAAGTTTTATTTGGGAACGGCTCCTCCCGTCGTGATCTGACGGGACTTGCTAGACCTCACCTAGGTCACTTAACCCCACACTCACCAAACTGTGCGGACGTTTGGACCAAGGACATAAGCCCCCCTCGGGAATTAGTGGTATTTTCGGTGGCAATGTATGCCGCCTCCAGAGCTTTTCTTCTCCTTTTCCCCAGTTTTCTGTGTAAGATATGGACTTCTTTCCAGTTTGGTAGATGGTTATCTTCTTCGATGTAGACCATTAGTGCATTGGATGTTCTATGGTATCTCACGTTCCTCTTGTGCTCTTCAGTTCTCTTCCTAAGGCCACGTCCAGTTTTACCTATGTATGCTTTCTGGCAGACTGCGCAATGGATTTCATATATTATGCTCTTATTTTCAACGTGGTCTTCTGTATTCTTGGTGAGTTCATCAATTTTCTTTCCCGCTGTTGCAACTATTTTTTTTTCTTCTTTTTTTTTTAAGAAAATACTGATTATTTGTGTGTATTTTGAGTTTGGACCTGAAATAAATACTTTGTTGTTGGTGGTGTCATTATTTGTAGGAAAGTTGCTTCTTTCCATGATTTTAATTGCTTTGTGTTTTAATTTGATAAGGAAACCCAAAAGATATGCTAGCTCCTGGATAGATTTGAAGATGTAATCAATCTCTTCCTGTAGAAATTCTTTGTTGCATATCCTTAGAGTCCTTAACAGGAATCCAATAACTATCCCTAGTTTAATTCTAGAATTGTGAGCTGAATAAGAATTTACATTATCCTCTTCGTTCGTTGATACCAACGTCATTCAGTTCAGAAGATGAAATTGAGTCCTTCAGTGATGACTTAAGTCAAGTAATGGATCAAGAAAAAAATAAATACACGTTGGTAATAGACGACATTAATGCTAAAGTGGTGAAGAAGATCGGAGATGAGTCGTGAATTGGGAGGTTTGGAGTAGGTGAAAGAAATGACAGAGGCGAGACGTTAGTAATTTTTGGAGGGAACTACAACATGATAATAGTGATTTTTTTTTTTTTTTTTTTTTTTTTTTTAAACATGTAGGTCGTAAATGGGCCTGGAGCTGGAGAAGTCCAAATGGAACAACAAAGAACGAAGTAGACTTCATATTAGGAGATGAGAGCAAGAGCGTTAACAATGTTACGGTCATAAATAAATTCAACATAGGTAGTGAACATAGAATGGTAGGTTGTACAGCTAAACTCAATTTCAGAGCCCAGAGAAATAAACTAGTTTTAAAACAGAAGATAAGCCTTACGAAAGTTAAGGATAAGAAAAGGAATTTCAGTTAGAAATTAAGAATAGATTCGAAGTTCTAAGAATTATCGAGGACACCGTCGATGGTAGGAATTTGAATTTAATGAATATCATTAGGGAATCGCCAGATAAAGAACAAATAGTACTAGTGAAAACAAATACTCCAAAGCTACAAATGACCTAATTAAAAAAAGAAGGACTATGCAGATTAAAAACAGAAAAGACGAAATAGAGAGTAGAACTAAACAAGCTTGTCAAGAAAAGGCAGAATTCAGAGAAAAGAAAGAGAAACATAGATGAAACAGAGAAAACTATTCGGAAAGGTAAAAGTATCAAAGGGACCGATAGCAGACATGCTTTAGAAGGACAGCAAATGACATGTTTGAAAGATAGAAATGGAGAGACCATTAAGTGTAGAGACAGAATGGTAAAAAGAGTAAGACGACTTTTACCAAGAAATATGAAAGGAGCAAAAGCACCTGGGGAAAATGGTATATTGATAGATCTTCTGAAAGACGCAGGGAAAGAAGTTCAATTAAGATAACTCGGTTGTACACCCAGTGCTTACGTCAAAAAGGCATTCCTTAATAGTGGTGCAATGCTATAGTGATTTTGCTTCATAAAAAAGGAGACCAGAAGGAACTTAGTAACTATCGACCGAATAGCTTGTTATCAAGTTTATATAAAGTATTCTCCAAGATCTTTACAAATAGACTAAGTCATGTTTTAGATGGAAAACAACCAATATATATATATATATATATATATATATATATATATATATATATATATATATATATATATTTACAGAGACAGAAACTCACACAAACACAAGTACATATAACCACCATTGGAAAAAGTATTACACGTGTGAAAAAGAATTAGTTATGAATAATTCTCGTTTTATTAGTTGAAGCCACAGGGCAAACTATTTCATAAATACTGATACGCGTCCGGCCATGACCCAAAAGAATAATGCCTCTTGATTCCTCGTCCTTTCCAGGGGTAATTATCCCGGGCACAATTTCTTTCGAGAATTTACCCAATTATTCTTTGTATCATATCACTCGTTCTTTCCGTATCATCTTCCTTATCTTTCTCTCTTTCTATCCCTTCCCTGTTCTCCTTCTCTTTCCTTTCCTTTCGACCTTCTCCCATCATTTCTTTTGATTTATTTTCTATTTCTATTTATATATTCTTTGCGATAGGTAAATTTTTCTATTCAACTACTTACCAGACCATCCACTTCCTCTCCTCAATCACTTTCTCGGTGTATCAACCCTCCGCCCCGTAAATTATATTATCAGTCTTTCTACGCTTTCTCACACAGTTCCCCTTTCCTTTCTCTTTCATTTACTTTCTTTTATCTTCTTTACTCCCGTCTGTCCTTGTCCATCTTTCCTTCCTTCCTTCCTTCCTTCCTTTCTTCCTTCCGTTCTTCCTTCTTTTCTTCCTTTCTTCTCTCCGGCCCACCAACCCTCCCTTCCCTCCTTCCCTCTCTTGTGTGTGATTAAACTTGGCCATGCCATATTAGGGTCTGTGGCCCATTACAACACAAGCGAACCATACGGTCAGCTTCTTCCATTCTCATTTTTGGTGGGAAGACCAAGGGCAACAGGCGAGAATATCTGTGAGGTGAAACCGTGTTGACATCATGTGGTCATCGAAGCCTCTCACTGGACCTTGAGCTGAGGTTTCGCCCCTTAGCCCCAACAACTCTTCCCACACTCACTGTTGGTTAGCGACGACTCCAATGATGGGATGATTGAGATGCTGATGCTCCCGTGTGCAAATTGTGAGAAAAATAACAAAAGGAGCGAGTAGGCAATCTCATGCACGCAGATCCACCTTCCACTTTCTATATGGCATTCTCGGTCTTGGTATAACATACCTATGAAATCAATTTGGTAATCCATTTAGAACGTTGACGTAATTCATGGATTTAATTCGGTGTGAGGGCAGACAATTTCAACTAGTTGAGGGAATGGGTCTGATGTGGTTAATTACCACATCATGGTAAATGGTTATCGTCCAGAAGAGATGGATTAAATTAAACTCAAATTCTCTTTGGACTTATTATTGAATTTCCCGTCCGCCATGATACAAATTATATTCAATCAATATTTTATTACTTTGTACAATTTATACAACAATGTTGCATTTAGATGCTTTTCACATTATAAAAGCTATCCCTGTATGTGGCAATATTATTTACAATATACAATTTGATTATAATGGACACGCACAACGGTTCTTACATTATAGTAATTTTATTTTACAAAAATGCTATATGCGTTAAGGGGACACTGCAGTAGTGGCATGTTGCCACAGGTCTTCGGCACTGATAAGCTCTCGATAGATCGGAATCCCTTCTTGACAAAGTACTTGCCTTCAGTATAATAACTATCTATTCTTAACTGAAACAAAATGTTTATTCAACGTCATGGTGATCAATGAGTTATCGTGAATTACGAGGTTATTCTTTTGCACGTAAAATACCTAACAATGGTCACCAAAGGAAAACATTTTGATACGTATAAAATTCAACCGAAAGATGGTCAAATGAAAAGATGACTTCCATTCTTTATACTTGGGAGTCTGTCTGCCTAAACTTATAAGAATTGAATTCTCATAACTGACCACGATCGCAGGAAGTCCTACTCATGTATGCATACATATACGAAAAGAACCTTTCCTTATCATAAGGGGGTGGCCAATTCAAAGTGTGCGCCCATCCTACACCGTTTCCATACCCATTAAAAAAAAAAGTCCTTTCTATGCCAGTCCCTTGTGAATGCAGGGTCATTCCTGCCCCACCATCTACTAGGGTCAGAGACAATGCAGAAAGACGTAGCACCTCCCACGACAGAGCCCGGCAGGT
>NC_134815.1:7752768-7755268 GCF_046742065.1 Oratosquilla oratoria | reverse complement strand
AATTTCTTATTTCCTCCACACGCCTTACATGGGGGGTCTAAGCATGGTCTTCCTCCTTGACCATAGTGTAGTTCTCCTCCTTTGTTTATTCATTTTATTCTTCCTGATATTTTTTTTTTTTTTTTTTTTTTGTGGCCTTTCTTCGTACTTTTTCTTCGTCCATGTCAGCGACCACACTAAAGGATATCCATAGGACCGTATAAGGACCCCAACCTCTTCCTTCTCCTCCTCCTCCTCCTCCTCCTCCTCCTTATCCTTCCCTTCCTCATCCAGCCCTTTCCTCCTCTGCCTTCTTGCCTAAGAGCAAACTATTTCTTCTTTACTTCCTTCCTTCCTTCCTTTCTTATTTTCTTCCTTCCTTCCTTCCTTCTCTCCCTCCCTCCTTCCCACCTTCCTTCCCTCTCTCCCTCCCTCCCTCCCTCCTTCCTTCCATTCCCTCTCTCCCTCCCTCCCTCCTTCCTTCCTTCCTTCCTTTCTTTCTTCCTTCCCTCCCTCCCTCCCTCCCTCCTTCCTTCCTTCCCTCTCTCCCTCCTTCCTTCCTTCCTTCCTTCCTTCCTTCCCTCTCTCCCTCCTTCCTTCCTTCCTTCCTTCCCTCTCTCCCTCCCTCCATCTTTCCTTCCTTCCCTCCCTCCCTCCCTCCCTCCCTCCTTCCTTCCTTCACTCCCTCCCTCCTTCCTTCCTTCTTTCCCTCCCTCCCTCCTTCCTCTCTCCCTCCCTCCTTCCTTCCTTCCTTCTCTCCCTCCCTCCTTCCTTCCTCTCCCTCTCTCCCTCCATCCTTCCTTCCTTCTCTCCCTCCCTCCCTCCCTCCTTCCTTCCTTCCTTCTCTCCTTCCCTCCCTCCTTCCTTCCTTCCTTCTCTCCCTCCCTCCCTCCCTCCTTCCTTCCTTCCTTCTCTCCCTCCCTCCCTCCTTCCTTCCTTCCCTCTCTCCCTCCCCCCCCTCCTTCCTTCCTTCCCTCTCTCCCTCCCTCCCTCCTTCCTTCCTTCCTTTCTTCCCTCTCTCCCTCCCTCCTTCCTTCCTTCTCTCCCTCCTTCTCCTCCTTCCTTCCTCTTCTCTCTCCTCCTTCTCCTCCTTCCTTCTTCCTCTCCCTTCATTCCTCTTCCTCTCCCTCCCTTCCTCTTCCTCTCCCTCCCTCCCTCCTTCCTTCCTTCCTTCCCTCTCTCCCTCCTTCCTTCCTTTCCTTCTTCCTACTTCCTTCACTCTCTTCCTGCTTCTCTTCCTCCCCATCCACGCTTAAAACCGTTCTCTACTTTCCTATTTTCTTTCTTCTTTCTTTCCTTTCTTCCTCTCTCCCTTCCCTTTCCTCTTCCATCCTCCTCTTCCTTCCCCTCTCTCCGTCTCTCATTTCCATCCTGTTCAATTCCCTCTCATTTCCCTCCTCTTATCATATTACTTCGTCTTCCTCACCATAATCCTCTTCTCCTTCGTCCCTACATCTTCTTAACCTTCTCCTTCCTCCTACACTTCCGTCACTTCTCTATTATCGTAATCATTATCTTTTAATTATATGTCACCCTCCATCGAAACCACTTTCCCACACCACTACTTTCATCATTATCACTATCAGTCCTTCTATTTTTCGTCTTTAGTAAACACATGAAAGCCTTCTTTGTGGTAGATATTAGATATAATCTTTCGCGGGAATCAAATGTCTATTCATTTCAACTTTGTAAAAATTTATCAGAAAATAGGCACTTCCAGATCCGTTGAATTAAAAATCTTGGTGGGATATGTACACTAGCTTCAGAGAAACAATCAGGGAATGGTGATACAAACTGTAATTCATCGAGAATAAAGAATCACAAACTTCACTTGAGCGAGAAAAAAAAATCCGCCAAGTTTAGATGAACTGGCTGCAGACGACGTTCGACAGCTTGGGTGCATATTGCCTAAATGAGAATCAGACAAGAAATAATGGTCTCAAACTGTCAGGAAATAGATCTAATTTGGAAATAGGTAGAAACAATTTCGCCAACCGTGTAGTTAATGAATGGAATAAACTTCATGCAGAGGCAGTGCAATGTAGTTCAGTTCGAAGCTTTAAGATTCGTTTAGATAAACACCTAAGCAAGATGCTGTAATGCCTGCCATTTGTTTTATACTATTTGTTTATTTGTTTGTTATTATTTGTCTGTTTATTATTATTTGCTTGATTTTCATTTATTATTATTCATCTGTCAATCTATTATCATTTACTATTTACCTGTTTATCATTTAACTATACCTATGCATTTATTAATTTTATTTATTATTATTTATAGTTATAATTTTTATTTATTTACTTATTTATTTATTTATTTATCATTATTATCACTTTTTTCGCATCCGACCTAGTTATGGACCAAAAGGTCTCCTGTCGGTATGTTTCTCCTTTGTAATCTTTTGTAATGAAATCGTCTTACATCTACCATACCCTTTAAACCAATCACTTGTGTCCTGAGTTCATTTTGGTCTGTCTGAGACACCGGATGGTTATCTTCGGTCGAAGTGCAAGCCCCCAGT
>NC_134815.1:7730268-7747768 GCF_046742065.1 Oratosquilla oratoria | reverse complement strand
ACTATCCATGCATTGTGAACGTGGTCATCTTGGTGGTCGTGTGTGCGTTTTTCCAACCAAATAAAATCAAAACCAGCCCTGCTGGGCATGCTGGGGCTTGGTAGATAGGGTCAGGCCCATCAACGTCTGCTAGGTATTAGGCCTATCATTACATGCTTTCAAACCTTCATCCGCACGTCTGATGATAAACCAACGAAATCATGTGTCTGGTCTGGTGTGGTTGGTGGTGTGCATTTATGTAATGCATTCCGACGAACTCACCATTCCTTATACCCTGCTCGTTCTGGGCGTTCACCCTCTGAAGATTCCTCACTCTCGACATGTTCTTCGTCAGTTGAGTCTTGTTTGGATATCCGAATTGGTTCGTACATGTATCCTTGTACCGTACCCACATTGGAACACGAGAGGGCATCCAAATCCGATAAATCTTCTTCACTCGATGTGAAATCCCCATCGTGTTGCTCGCTGCGCGCTGGCAATACTGACGTCATCAGTTCCCCTAACGGTGGAAAATATAACTACGACATTGAAAAGTTCGTCTGCTACCAGGCACTTTTAAGACCACACTATTTGAATAAAATCAAGACTATAAAATGCTAGAAACGTGCATTTTAGTGTTCTAACTTCTAAGTTATATTTTCATGCATGAAATAACAAAAAATAAAGAAATCTAAAACCTTCTCAGTTGACCTTTAAACTCTCATGTATTGCTGTCTATATTATCAATAAATCTGCATCGTCAGTTGCTTGTTTCACTGAGATACCGTTTTCATCTAGTTTTCTGGACAAATGGGTGATAAATCTTGATTTGTTATGCTCGTTTGATGAATTTTTTCTTGACTAATATAAACTTTGGTGTGGCTGTCAAAAATTATATCCGTACTTTGGAATGTGCGCGATCTTCGTGGTCTCTGCATATTTTATACTAGATTTTGAATCACTGTATTCATCAAACATAATGACTGCATTTCTGTGGTAGTGCTGTTTGATGTAAGAGATATGTGCATCATAGACCTCATCATAAGTCATTCCTTTAATGTGTGATGGCTATACAACACGATGAAGGAGAGAACTTCCATCAACAATGAAAACTGCATCATCCAGATTTTGAAATATACTAATATCACTGAAAATACTATACACTTTTTCTTGAAATCAAAATCAGTTTCTTTTGATCTTAGTTTCTGTTCAATAAGTGACCCTTTTTCCTCTTGGTTAGTTGTGTCTTTTCTATTAGCAGCTGTAACACTTTTTTCTCTAGTATAGCCTTTTCTGCACTTTACATGTACTTATTTAAATTTATAAAAATTCATGGCATACCTCCTAATTACTTACAGCATATTTCAGGAATAATCCACCCCATCAACCATCAACGTCCTACCATTTTTTAAACAAATGATATACATCAATCACCATGACTATCAAGTAATATACATTTTTTCCTTTTCGTTTTAACATTGGTATATGATGTATTGCCCTTATTATATATATGATCACCTGTAGCTAATACATACATACATACATACATACATATATATATATATATATATATATATATATATATATATATATGTGTGTGTATATATATATATATATATATATATATATATATATATATATATATATATATATTAGTAGTTATTTGTAAATACATTTTACTCTTTAAACAAGAACTAACATCATGTCACACAATATCCAATCATATTCAGCAGCTAGGAACTTAGCCGCGTCAATTGATCAAAGCCTTATGAACACCAATAGCACAAACGGATCACAGGATGGCATAACTCAAAACTCTTCCAATACCTTAAACAGTCCCCCCAACACCCCTCCCACCATCAGTACCGCTCAGGCTGCAAATCAAACCCAAACCAACCCAACCACAGTCCAAATCACTAGCCAACCCAGTACTTCTCAGACAACCATTCATTCTCCATGCCCAAACACGCCACCACCACCACACCACCATATACTAGTCCATAACCACTATTCCCTCTCCATCACTAATCCTTATATCCCCTTTTTTCAAAAACAAGTGACATAACCTTCACAGACTATATTGCAGCATGCGAGGTCCATTTCGCTAACAATAACATAACTCAAGACAAACACAAAATAACAGTCAATAATAACCACACCTTAGAGGGACCATGCTAAGTGATACTCACCTAGACTTCACTTCAACTATAAAACTTCCCATAATCAACGTAAATAATCCATTCGAAGACTGGACCCTTGAAAGTGATGGCATTTTAGGATTAGAATTCTTAGCTAATCACAATATTACAATAGATATAAACCCTGCTATGCTCAAGTTGGGTAAGACTGAGATTCCCCAAGCACCTATCCCGACGTTTCAGCCCACTCAGTACCCACCCCTTACCACCCACTTCACCCAACCGGAATTTCACAACATCTTGCTTGCAACTAAGTTTGCCCACCTCAGCATCTGCTGACATCATCACTATTTGAATATTAAATGTAAAATTGTACCATTGGCAACCGCCAGTGTTTTCCTCGTGTACTGATTTGAGATGTAGATCAGTATAGTCAAGGAGAGATTAAAGAGAACAAACTACAACTTTGTCTCAACGCTTCCAAACCTAATGTAGACAACAAACAAATCTAACCACACACACACACACACACACACATACACACCAACACACACACACACACACACATACGTACACACATGCACACATACACGGCTCGATGGTGTAGTGGTACCGTTCTCTACTGCTGATTCAGATATCCGGTTTCGAATACCACCCAGAGTTGAAAATGTGTGTGTGTGTGTGTGTGTGTGTGTGTGTGTGTGTGTGTGTGTGTGTGTGTGTGTGTGTGTGTGTGTGTGTGTGTGTGTGTGTGTGTGTGTGTGTGTGTGTGTGTGTGTGTGTGTGTGTGTGTGTGTGTGTGTGTGTGTGTGTGTGTGTGTGTGTGTGTGTGTGTGTGTGTGGTTAGACTTGTTCGTTGTCTATATTGGGTTTGGAGGCATGTATAGCTACGTATCTCCATGCTGAAAGCGTCAACTAATTATGCAGACCATTAAAACTATTTCTCGTTCAATTGCAGTTTATAGCTTTGAAAATTAAAATAATATGAAACAAAGATCTTATTGGGGAGCAGTCTAAAGACCAATTTCAAATGAAACTTTCTCGCCAATCAAACCGTGACATCTAAGATTTCAAGTCATATTACGAGTCGTACCGTTATTAGTTTATTTCAATTTCAATTTGTTTGATATAATTTTCTTCATACCTTTCTTAAAAAAAGATACTATTTTTCCTAGATTACGGGTATTTTGATTGGATTACAGATTGGTAGCATACACGTACGTATATAATTCCTTTCACTGTGAATGCCACTTGTTCCTTTGTTTTGGGTTCGACTTGACGATCTCTGTTTAGATGAGGGAAGACCCCTGTGCGACATCAGTCAGTTTTTTCTTAGCGAGAAGGAACCAGGGGAACAAGAAAGACAGCCTGGTAGCAGCCACAATAAAATAAAAAGTGGGTCAGTTTTTTTCTTAGCGAGAAGGAGCCAGGGAAACAAGAAAGACAGCCTGGTAGCAGCCACAATAAAATAAAAAGTGTAGGCTAGTACAGAAAGAGGTTTTTTGAGTTCGGATAACCGCTAAGCTGCCGAGAGGAGCGCCACAGAAATGAACACAGTAGCCTAGTGGCAGCCGCCAGAAGAGATGGGAAATGATCACATGGTGTGTTCAAGAAAGCACACTACTATCTGGAAAAACATCACCTGTCGTGGTCCCTTTCAGGGGCAAGTCCAGCCTTTCAGCTGCATAAAATCGTCGCTTCTTAGTTAGAACAAAATTTGTCAAGAACGTCATTTTAATGAAGGGAGAAAACGGGTAGTGGTTGAGACCTTTGTCCTGAAATAGACCGGGAAACTGTTGTTCCCTTTCTTCGAAGTACTTGGAAAGAAAGTCCGCCATAATTTGACTGTCAGTTCCACGTAGTGCTCCCCGGGTAACTCTAACGATAGCGGTAGACCACGACAGGCCTAGCTACCCGGTGGTCTTTCTACACAGCTCAAGCAACACAGATGATGCCTCAACAGGAAGACCCAGGAAGAGATGTTGAGAGACGGTGTCAGACTAGCCATAGAGTCAAGAGGAAGAACCATGGAAGAAGAGGAGAGAGAGCAGCTTAATGCTGAGAGGACATTATGGAGAAACTTTGTGAGGCATCACTGCTGACAAAGCGATAAGCCCTACCTGGCGTATTGTAAGAAAGGTGAGACAATGAGGTGATGTGCTTTCTGGATTTTTGTTCTGGCTAAGAACAATTTCATACAACTAGCAAGGAACCGCATGAAATCGTGTTACCCTGCTAGCTGAAACAGAATCCACAATATAAATAATCGTATTATAACATCTAATCTGGAGAGTTTCTCGTCATCAACACCATTTTTAGCATTAAACACCTTCCCTGCAAAGTAGCACTTCAACATGTTATTCTGGCTGCTGCCTGACTTTTGCATAAGAACATAAGAAAGAGGGAAACTGCAAAAGACCATAAGGCCTACACTAGGGAATTCCATGTCCATTACCATCTATCATCCCCATTCATAAAGGCATCTCCTTTTCTTAAAACATCCGACAGTTTCAGCGTTCACTACATGGTCACTAAGTCTATTCCATTCGTTGACCACTTTATTGGTAAACCAGTTCTTGCCTATTTCCTTCTTAAATCTAAATTTGTCCAAATCAAATCCATTACTGCGAGTCGTGCCCTGTTGTCTTAATAAGATGACCTTGTCTGCATCACCCTTGTTAAAGCCCTTAATCCACTTGAACACCTTTATCAGATCACTCTAGAGAGTGTAAATTAAGGCGCCTTAGCCTGTCCTCGCACGGTAAATTTCTGAGCCCATGTATCCTTTTGGTCATTCTCCTCTGTACTGATTCTAGTGAAATGATATCCATTTTATAAGACGGAGACCAAAATTGTACCGCATAGTCAAGGGTGGGTCTAACTAACGTAACCGTCCTAGCAATGAAACTTATGCTCTATTAGCTCTATTCTTGGCTCTAATGTACTGTTTCCTAGACTTAAGGTGAGGACTCACTAGCACTCCCAAGTTTCTCTCGCTCTCAGTTTTCTCTAAGAAGAATTTATCTAAGCTATATCTGCTTTCTGGATTGTGTAAACCTACGTTTAATACACTGAATTTTGAGATATTCAAGTCCATTTGACATTTCACCGACCATGTGAACAATTTGTTAAGATCTATTTGCAATATCCCGGCATCTTCTCCTGACCTGATTTGATGTCCTATTTTAGTGCCATTCGCTAACTTACTAACATCACTAATAATCCCATTGTCCAAGTCGTTTATATACACAATGAACAATAAGGGACCCAATACCGAGCCCTGGGGAACTCCACTAGTAACATTCCCCCATTTGGATTTTACACCGTTAATGGTGACCCGCTGTTTTCTGTCACTGATCCTTGCTCTAATCCATTCAAACACTTTTCCTCCTATGCCATGGGTTTTGACTTTATTTAGTAGTCTCTGGTGGGGCACCTTGTCGAACGCTTTGCTATACTAAAGTCAAGGTAAATAACACCGTAACTATCATTGTGATCTGACGCCTTATATACATCAGCGTAAAAAGATAGAAGATTAGTTACACGTGACTTACCCTTGGTTAATCCATCCCGTGAGTCACGAATCAAATTATGTCTCTCGATGTTATCTCTGATTCTATTAGCTATTATTGATTCCAGCATTTTACCTATAACCGACGTCAAACAGGGCTTGTAGTTATGCATAGACGATTTATCACCCTTCTTGAAAACAGAAACAACGCTTGTATGCCCCTGAGAAATAGGCACAAATCCTATGTCTACCGACTTATTTAATAGTTCTGTTAACTAGTTGAAGATTTTAATTTTACACTCTTTGAGCACCCTCGGAAATTTTTCGTCAGGACCCGGGGATTTTGTAGCTTTAAATCTATCATTCTCTTTGACTACTTCTTCCCTACTAATGCTGATGTTAATTAGTCTACTTTCATCATCCCCGCTGAAGTTCGTGTGTAGTCAGGCGCCATATCTAACCTCTCATTTATAACTACCGTGGCTTATTTTTGTAGATTTTTGCTTTTGAGTGGCAACAGTTTCATTTCAGCTCTGAGGAAGAAGGGGCTCAGGTCTGAATTGGGTCCCTATAGGTCGTGACCCATTCCTTGATGTAGTCTATCAACCAATGCGTGGAATGAAACCGTCTGGCATTACCGAAGACAAAAACCCATACCGTAAGCTGCTATGATGAAAACAAGGAATTCACTGTCAAATGACATCTTATGGATTTTTTGTAATAAATTCACGTTTTCTATTTTCTTCATGAAATGCTTCTGTTGAATTAATTAACCTATTTGTACAGTGGTATTTTGTTTTCTGTCTTTCGTATGAAAGTCAGTAACTCACACTTTCCATGTCAATAATCTGATCATAATGTAAAAACGAGCGCACGAACATACACACACACACATACACACGTTCATGCACACACACACATACACATACACACACACACACACACACACACACACACACACACACACACACACACACACACACACTCATACACATACCCACACACATACACACACGCGCGCGCGCGCACACACACACAGATACACACGTTCATGCACACACACATGCACATGCACACACATACATACACACACACACACACACACACACACACCATACACATACACACACACCATACACATACACACACACACATACACACACACGCACGCACACACAAACAAACAAACAAACAAAAGATCATTATAATAACTAGACTCTGTTCTCTCTCTTATTCAGCCAAGGGACAGACAGACACCCCTCCCTCCCCCAACCAGTTGCATCCAGTAACATGCGGTGGGGAGCCAAAACAGATGAGAATAAGGACGTCAGCTCTCTGAAGGGTTCGGCCACGGTCGTCGGACCGGACCGGAATAACCAATCCCACGGGATCTTCCCGACGCCGTTTGGGCAAATTTCGTCTCTGTCGGTACCAGTCCTCAAGGTCAAATGAGATCCTTAGTGTTACAAAAGTTGTTTTTCTTAACGTCGCAGGTAGCCACTTCCTTCTTTTTCTTCTTTTTCCTCTGAGACTGTGTCCGAATTGCTGTTATCGTTGTCCATGTTTCTGTTGTTGTTGTTGCTGTTATCATTGTCGTTGTTACTGCTACTGCAATTGTTCTCTTTGCTTTTGAAGCTATTACAAAGGATTACAAAGGCGGAGCATGCCGACAGGAGACCTTTTGGTCCATATCTAGGTCGGATGCGAAAAAAAATCATAATAATAAATGAATAAATAAAAACTATAATAATGCAAATAACAAATAAAATACACAAATACATAGGTATAGTTAAATAATAAACAAGCAGGTAAATAGTAAATAATAATAGATTGACATATAACTAATGATAAATGAGAATCAAATAGACAAATGATAACAAAACACAAACAAATAATATGAAATAAATGATAATCATTACAGCATTTTGCTTAGGTGTTTATCTAAATTATTTTTAAAGCTTCGAACTGAACTACATTGCACTGCTTCTACAGGAAGTTTATTCCATTCATTAACTACACGGTTGGCAAAGTTGTTTCTACCCACTTCCAAATTGAATCTATTTCCGGACAGTTTGAGACCATTGTTTCTCGTCTGATTCTCATTCAGTGTGAAGATTTTGTCACTTTTGATGTTGTCAATTACCTTTAGAATTTCAAAGACCTGTATCAAGTCATCTCTGAGTCTACGCTTTTTTAGGGAAAACAGATTCATATGTTTTAGTCGATTTTCGTATGATTTATTTTTTATATTTGGAATCAGTTTTGTGGATCGCCGTTGTACTTTTTCCAGTATGTCAATGTCTTTAATGAAATTCGGTGACCATACGGAAACATATTCCAAATGTGGACGAACTAACGATTTATATAGCTTGTTAATAAGTGATGGATTTTTTAAGACAAAAGATCGCGCAATTAGTCCTAGAATCTTATTTGCTTTCTCAGAGGCTGAAATACACTGTTTGGATGATTTGAGATCATTACTGATAATTAAGCCGAGATCTTTTTCACTATTCACTTTTGTTAACGAATTTCCAAATAACTTGTAATCGTACTTACTGTTATTTTTACCTTGTGTTAAATTTCATTAGCCACTTTTCAGACCATCGCTGTAATTTATCTAAATCTTCTTGAATATCTAATTGGTTTAAGTGATCATTTGCCATTCCGCACAGTTTTGTATCATCAGCAGATTTGGAAACAGTAGATCTTAGTCCATGGTCTGTCATTTATATATACTATGAATAGAAGTGGCCCAAGAACGGAACCCTGAGGAACTCCACTTGTAACATTTTTCCATCTAGAAGCTATTGTTGTTGTCTTTGCTACTGTTGCTACTGCTACTTTTGCTATTGGTAATGTTGACGTTACTGTTACTAATGCTGGTGCTGTTGATGTCGATGGTGTCCATCTTTTGTTACAAGACGTTACCTGTAGCTATATCAACTAGCTGTCGTAGTTGTTGACGCATGTGATAAGTCCTTGAGGTTGCACCTGCTGTGATGACCTATCGTCGATTTCGACGACCTCACACTAGGGTGGGGGTGAGGGGAGAGAGGAAGGGTGGGGGGGTCTCGTTGCAGACCTAAAACTGAGGCATCGATTGATCCCACATTGGATCAGAGGTTGTTGACATCCTATTCGGCCTTCAAGTGGGCGTGAGTGAGCGACCGTGGTCGACCCAGTTGGCGGTAAAGGCAAGCTACAGCGGGGGCCGTCCCGCACACACCGGGGCCTAAAGGTAGCGGCAGCG
This sequence comes from Oratosquilla oratoria, assembly GCF_046742065.1. NCBI lineage: Eukaryota > Metazoa > Arthropoda > Malacostraca > Stomatopoda > Squillidae > Oratosquilla > Oratosquilla oratoria. The sequence continues at coordinate 7,738,890 of NC_134815.1, read as the reverse complement.
ACTTTGTTTGTCACATCACCTTTCTTTTCATCTCCCTCTATAGGTTGTTTGTGGGATTCGGTATGTGTGGTGCGTCCTTGAAATAAATCTTCAATTCTGAATGTTCTCTCTCTCTCTTTCTCTCCTCTCCTCACTTCTCCTCTCCTCTCCCTTTCTTTCTCTCTCTCTCTCTGTGTCTTCTCTCCTCTCCCTTTCTCTCTCTCTCTCTCTCTCTCTCTCTCTCTATATATATATATATATATATATATATATATATATATATATATATATATATCTCATATATCTCACTCACTTTCTCTTATTGCATGTTAACGATTTGTTTCAGTTTCCAGCATTTCTCGAACTATTCGACTTAATATAACCGGTTTTATTGCTTTCGTTTTGCTCGAGATCGGTACTATATTTGTGTCACGTTATTCATGTCAACATGAAATCGTACAGAAATAATTAATTATTCAATATAACTTGTAATTGTTGTCATTTACTTATCGGGTAAAAACTCATTTTCTAATATTAATACAATGAAAATAAAGTTACGTTTTCTTTCATCACAAACATATAAAGAAAAATGTATATAAGTGAAACTGAAATTACAAGAAATTAAGCAGAGTTATCAATGTAGAATTCCAATGATTACCATTGTGTCTGTGCAGTACTTGAATTATCTCGCGGACCAGTAGCTGATGCGATGGTACCGGCCCGCGGACCTCGCCCTACTTCGAGAATCGTTGAATCTTGACCAGCGTTTCTCAACCAGGGTTCCCCGGAACCCTAATGTTCCGTAAAATGTTCCTAAGGGTTCCGCGAGAACAAGTGAGATAAGGTAATGTACTTTTATTTTTTTTTTCATATACGTAATATAATTAAACACGCACGACATATTCTTGGTTATTGTAATAATGTAGACATCATCCTATCTAAGCTATTATTACGATGAAAATAAAATGAGAAAGATATGTTTATTTCTATTATTTCTATTTATTTATTTATTTATTTCTATTTATCTATTTATTTATTTATTTATTTCATTTTATTTATTTATTTAATTTTTTGCGCAGGGGTTCCTTAAGACATGCAATTTATTTTAAAGGTTACGCAAGGGTAAAAAGGTTGAGACACGCTGATCTAGACTGTATCAGACTCACAGAGTTCCCCTGCTGCATGAAATTCACATTTTACAGAAAGCCTACTCACGGACATAATGTTCTTATTCTGGTGTACTACACTTAAGACTCTTGACCCTTGTCCGGACACGCCAACGTAGCGTTGCATCAATTTCTTCAACAGAGTAACTTACTTTACAGAATTATTGTTCTTATACATTTCATTCAGATGATAGGTGGACAACTAAGGATAATATGGATTTTCGATCGAAAGAACTCCACCACCACCACCACCCCCATCTCGCGCCCCCAAACCTTATCAGAAGAATAAATTATCTCGGATGAGTGGGAGATCAAATCTATAAAACAGCACAGTACTGAATTGATGAAATTAGAGTCACTGGACCCCAAAAGTAATCAGACATGTTTCTCTGGCAACGACTGCAGATAACAATCGCATTCTGATGACCACAGTCATTCTTAACCCTAAAATTATGGCCATCATTTCTGAATGATGACAGTCAGACTTGCTTAGACATCGCTAACCGTATTCATTCGGATCAGGTCCTCGCCGATTATTAAGGGATGCAACCTCACCACCTCACCCCGAATCATCATCATCATCATCATCATCGGCCCACAAAACAGTTTTATGATAATTTTCTTCTCCAACCATAATTTCTGTTTCTCTGTGACACTGACGTCTTCTCGTATAAATAAAACCGACGGACGTCATCCACAACAAAGCCTGTACAGGGGCGTCGTGGCCAAGGGAATCGAGACATCTTCACCCCGTGCGCTCTCATCCCACAGCCTGTGGTAACACGCCACTACTGAAGTGTCCCCTTAACGCACACAGCATTTTTGTAAGATAAGATTACTAATCTTGGTCAAACCATTATATGTGTACATGTTAATAAAATTATATGTTGTAAATAATATTGACACATACTAGGATGGCCCTTGTAAGATAAAAAGCATCTATATGTAACATTACTGTATAACTTGTACAAAGTAATAAAATATTGATTGTATATGATTTATGTTATGGCGGACGGCACGATCCAGCTTAGAGAGAAAAACACAGTCACGTGACTATAAAAAGAGAACCGAGCAAGTGGGTCAGTCCCACATCTATCATATCTCCGACATCCTTCCATTTCATTCTTTCCTTCCACTGAAAACCCAAAGCCCCCTCCCTCCCTCTCCCCCATCTTATCTACCCTGCCCTCTATCTATCTATCAGCTTAGATATAAGATTTAATTTAATCCTTCTCTTAAGGCTGAAAATCCTACACCATGATATGGTAACTAACTACATCAAGCCAATCCTAACGTGAATGGTATTCCCTTAAATACAGGCCGCCATCATATTGAAGGGGTTGATATTTGATTGGAATCTCGACAGCCACCGTTGGCTTCTGCTTGTCCTGGAAGTCCCAGCACGCAAGGCAAAGGTGACGATCTCTGTCACAGGTAAGCATTTCTGGCGTGAACTCTATCTCCAAAGGTACTTAAATTTCATTCATTAATATTCTCAGTGATAAACATTCGACACTTAATCCCCAGCCTTTAATGTATACACCCGAAGTAGTATAGCTGTAGTGCGTTCGGTTTCAGACCCTCCGCGTGAATACCAAGGGTCTGATGGCTACTGAGGACTACTCTTGCCTCAGCTGTCCGAGCATACAGGACACTTGTTCTTTCATACGCGCGAGAATATCGTCTGTGGCAACACGCCACTACTGCAGTGTCCCCTTAACGCATATAGCTTTGTAGTATAATAAAACTTGTAATCCTGGTCAAACAATTATATATGCCAATTATAATCAAAATTGTATAATGTAAATATTGTTTTCACATACAAGGATAGGCCTTGTATTGTAAAAAGTATCTATATGTAACATTATTTGTATAATTTGTACAAAGCATTAAAATATTCATTGTGTATCATTTATCTCATGGCGGACGGGAAGTCCTGAAGTTCAGAGATAAATTTAAAATTTTAACTAATTCCTCTATTATGGACATTACCCATTTACCAAGATGTGGTATCTAACGACATAGTGAGATGTGCTATCTAACCACATAACGTCAAAATAACCGCCGAAGACGTGAGGCGTATTTACAACAGACTATCCAGCTGCTCATGTTACTCAGAACTAAACCAAAACACCAACGCTGCTACATGGTGACCGAGTCTAGAATATGTAATAACATAGGTAGACTCAATGAGCTCGTGGACTTTACTTTCACTTTCGAGCTCCACGACTGACCAAGCATTTCTACTGCAATGATATTTCGTTGTTGATGTATTTAAAGGCCAACATGATTTCACTTTTCAGATCATGTTCCTGTAGTCATTTACACGAAAAAATAAATTACTGCATTCCGTATGTCATCACAATTAAAAACATATCAGTCGATTACATCTTTACTATTTACATCATCTGAAGAATAGCAAAAAGGGCAAACTTAATGAATAGAAATAAACAATTAAAATAAGATTGATGAGGTGGACTGCTCCGGAAAGACAAAATAATAATAATAATAACAAAATAAAATAAAATAAAATAAAATAAATCCAATTTGACATCCAGTGACTCAAGTCGGAGACTGGCGGACGAGCCTCAGAGGAAGAGTGTTCCAGAATCTTCCATTAGAAGGAAGAAATATCAAAAAATATATATCTACGTGGTCGTCTAGAGATGGAAGGCACGTAGCTTAAGATCTCTGAAGAGTGGCCATGAAAATCGAGGCAGAAAAGAGATAAAGATGCAATAATACGGTGGTCAGGAAGAGGATAAAGATAATCAATAAGAAGCACTGATAAGACGGAAGGATTCGGATTGTACCTTGCTCAGTAATAATGAGGCAAGTAAAAATTGCTTTTAAGAATGAACGAATTTGCTATGGCTGAGAAGCTTACTAACATCCATGAACCGTCAAAGAAGCAAGTAATATCAACTATTTGAAATATATTCTTATTTCGTATTTCAATGTTATAACAATTCGACACTGTTAGATTAGGAAAAGTCGTACATATCTAGCTTCCAGGAACCATAATGACAACAAAGACATTACTGGAGATAGACATTATTGGAAATATGTGTCAGGTGTTTACGCCAGGAGGAACCTCACCTGTTGGGGCAGGTAACAGTCACTACTAGGAATTGGGGAGAAGTGCGGGATTCGAACCTGCAACTAGGAAGATGCGAGACCCGTATTCTGCCGATTACTCCACCAGCGCACAAAGCGTAATTGCACAATTCCGGCTCCCGAAACTCAACCTTGTCTGCGATTCACCTTTTCAGTACCGAAAAATTTCAACCCATCTCGATAAATCCCCCTCCCTCTCCCCCCGAAGTACTTCTGCTATCACCAGGCCATTTTATTCAGCCGTTGCACGTGACCCCCAGATTCCCATCACTGTTCACGGTGAAACTATCTTTTATACATATCTGCAAATTATAAATATAAGGTTAAAATTCTGGCAGTAGTGTTGTCCTTGACCGATGCATTACCCATAAAACCTTTCCATGAGAGCATAAATTCATTACCTTCATGACCATAAAGCAAAAACATGCTCTCTATGATTACCAGCATTATTTTCCCACACCGTAAGAAAATACAATCTATACCTTGTAATCGATCATGAAAAAATCATTCATCACGATAACTTGGCACCGAAGTCACTGCCATAACACTATTTCATTGTCCGAGATCACCAAGAAAATTTAAACAGATGACAAAGTAATTATCAATAAAGAAATAAAACCTTTTCAGACAAAAGCCTACCGTAATTGAAAAAACAAACAAAACAAGCGACTGCGAACGCGACGTATCCAACGGTCGCTTGTACGAGTCGTCCGCCAACCGACGCATCATCTTCCTCCTCCTCCTCCTCCTCCTCCTCCTCACCCGCAACGGCCGTTCTCCCAACACACCATTCAAAGACGAAACGGCCTTAGCATCGCCACACCCTCTAGGCCTCTTAGGGAACACAAAAGGAACTTGCGCTTACCAGAATTCAACCGTTCCCAGATATGAGTTCTCTACTTATTACAACTTGTAAACATAAGTCCAGGTGGAATACATACGCGTGTTCGTAATAGGAACACACTCCTTACTACGTTGATATTTTGGCAAAGGTTAGATTATCTAATTCTGCTGAAAGAGACCCTCACTCATACAAGTATCACTGATATTCTTTATCAAAATTACTTTATTCTATTTCATCAAATTTAATTCATCCTATTCTCTTCTACACTATTCTCATCTATATTTTATCTTATTTTTTATTCAAACGCAAACAGCCGTTCATTTTAAATTCTCTGAATTCTTAAGGAATAGGCCATCCTTCTAGAGTGGTCATCCAATCTACGCTCACCAGAAACTGAGAGATACATTCAATTCAGTGACACCTCTGCATACCAGAGTAATACAGGAATTATTGATTACATACATACATATACCAAGGCTTTTTCCCCCTTTCAAGGGAGGTAGCCAAAAAGGGAAAGGCATAAAAACACTCCCATCCATTTCATCCCTAAATACACTCCACACCCCTCCCACCCTCCCTCTCATCTGAGCACCTCCTGGATGACGGGTCATCCCTGCACCTTGCCCACCGCCCTGGGTCAGAAGCAGTGTCGCAAGACACAGCACATCACAGCAAGGCCGCTTTATTTAATCGGCGACCCCCCTCTCCGTCCCCCCTTGCATATAAGGAGAGGACGGGGAGAAATCACTTCGGACTGCGTCAAAATTTGCTCACACATACTACCTCACCCCCCACCCCACCCCCCGCCCCTTCCTCCTCATGCAATCACAACATCATCCATATACAACCATTCTCCACTCACCTCTGTCTTCCGTCCTCTCCCTTCCTTCCTCAACAGACATTCCCCTCTTCCCCAAAGCCCCTTCACCCCATCCATCCACCTCATCCTAGGACGTCCCCTCATGTTCACTCCCTCCACATCTGCCTTCCATACCTCTTTTACTAGTCTTTCTTCACTCATTCTTTCCATGTGTCCAAACCATCCTAATATTCTTTCATCAACCCTATCTCCCAGCTCCTTTTTCACCCCTGTTCTCCTCCTCACCTCCTCATTTCTCACTCTATCTAGCCTAGTAACCCCACCATACTTCTCAGACACCTCATCTCAAACACATTCAAACTCCTTCTTTCTTCCTCTCTTATGTTCCACGTTTCTGCCCCATACAGTGCTGTTGGCACAATCACTCCTTCATACAGTCTCCTCTTCGCATCCATTCCTAAATGTCTATTCCTCATTACACTCTTTAATCCACCAAGGCATTTACTCGCTTCTCTCAATCTACATTCTACCTCCACCTTCACTCCACCTTTTCCTGCTACACTTGCACCCAAGTATCTAAAACTATCCACTTCCTCCAGTCGCTCTCCCTTAATGTTCACTTCCAGTCTACTGCCACTTTCACCCCTTGAACATCTCATCACCTTACTTTTACCCACATTTATCTTTAGCTTTCTTCTATCACATACTCTCCCAAACTCTGCCACCAGCTTCCTCAATCCCTCCTCCGATCCTGCCACAAGCGCAGTGTCGTCCGCAAACAACAGCTGGCTCACCTCCCACTTTTCTCCATTTTCTTGATTACTGGAGGTATATCTCCACTCAAAGAATAATCCCGATCACTTTAACTTCTCCCTCCTCTCTCAGTTACCTTCCTTAAATTTCATATTTACCAACTCAGTGACTCCATCTCTTCAACGCAATATTGTTGACACAGAAGGGCTGGTCATTGGTAACGAAATGCAAATACGCCATCGCGTCCAGAGTCACGATGAGCATACCAGCGTTACTGCCTACCCGTGTGAAAGTAGGTTGTTAAGTACACGATCAAGATCACGGAGTGTATAGATCTCTTGTAATAGTGTGTGTGTGTGTGTGTTTACTTAGTTTACCTAGTTGTATTTTACGGGAAGGGAAGCTATGCTCGTGGTGTCCCGTCTTCATATCTCATTTTATCTAAACTGTTTTTAAATTCATGTATTGTTTTTGCACACACCACTTTCTCATCTAACTTGTTCCAAATGTCTATTACTCTGTAGGGAAAACTGTTTTTTTTTTTTTTCTAGATCTCTTCTATAACTGTCTTGATTTTCTTTCCGTGTATTTCCATCATCCCATTTTATTAGATCCTCTCTATCAATAGTTTCTATGCCTTTCATGATTCTATAAATAGTTATCAAATCTCCTCTCTCTCTTCTTTGCTCTAATGTCTGTGTGTATGTGTGTGTGTGTGTGTGTGTGTGTGTGTGTGTGTGTGTGTGTGTGTGTGTGTGTGTGTGTGTGTGTGTGTGTGTGTGTGTAATGGGGATAACAGAGTGGAACAAAGCAATAATATAGAGCAATTTGTCAATGTAGGACAAAATATCATTTTAGGATATAATGTCGGTAGAGGACAAAATATTACATTAGGATGTAATGTCAATGAAGGACAAAATATCACAATGTGATGTAATGATAGTGGAGGACAATATATCACGGTAGGATATAATGTCAGTGGAGGACAGAATATAATTTTAGGAAGTGATGCCGGACAGAATGTCAACAAACGACGGGTGGCCGGTGTGGGACGAGGTGACGTATGTCAAAAGCGAAAATCTCGATATGATAAGAATAACCGATACATGGTTAAATGTTAGAGTTTGAAGCTGAATTTAATATTGCGGTATTTAAACAATTTCATCAGGACAGAAACCACAAGAAAGGTGGGGGTGTTCTATTGTACGTTAAAAGCAATGTCCATGCCTGTGTTTTAGAGAAAGTGAAACAGGATGCATATAATAGTTTGTGGGTAGAATTAACCCACACAAATAGACAAAAGATGAATGTAGGTGTACTATATAGGCCAAAAACATTATCATTAGCAAACAACAAACTGTTGTTTCAAGAACTGTCTAGTTTCTGCAACCGGGACTTAGTGATTATGGGTGATTTCAGTTTTACTGACAATAGTTGGATGGCGCTTGAACATGGCCATATAGGTAGTCGCTTGATAGATTTTCTCAATGACAATTACTTAGTTCAACATTTAAAAGAGCCAGTAAAACATGGAAATTTACTGGATCTATCGATCACTAGCCGTGAAAGCATAATAACCGATGAGTTGGTGAAACCATTGCAAGTAGGAATCACAACTTAGATTCAAACTGCTAAAGAAATTAGAATAGACAGTTGTGTATCTATAATACCCGATTTCAGTAAAGCTTAGTTCATAGAACTACGTCAGGAGCTTTAGCTTGCAGATTGGGAGGCAAAATTAAGCGAAAGACCTGTAGAACAGATGTGGGAAGTATTTCAAACTACGTTTACTAAAATGATTCATACTTACATCCTGTTTAAGGACAGACGCCCCCTCTCCCCAAATCAGGGTCGCCTAAAATGGCTTGACAAAGAAACTGAAAAAAGTATTGCTAAAAAGAAACAGGCTTATAAGAAATACAAGTGCTCGGATGCACTTTATG
>NC_134815.1:7695268-7725268 GCF_046742065.1 Oratosquilla oratoria | reverse complement strand
ATTATTATTGTTTTTATTTATCTATTTATCATTGTTATAACTTATTTCGCACCCGACCTAGTTATGGACTAAAAGGTTTCCTGTTGGTATGCTCCTCCTTTGTATATATGTATATATATATATATATATATATATATATATGTATATATATTATATATATATATATATATATATATATATATATATACAAAGTAGACCACTTGGAAAAAGGAAAAAACGAGAGAGAGAGAGCGCTTTCGTATATTACCACACCCCCGTTGGTTATAAGTACGTCCCAACCTTCTGACCTCTTATCATCTCCATCCGTCACCTATCCCTGGTAAATAGCATAGACCACCTCCATCTTTCCTGACTTATCCACAGAAATAACAAACGCATGCCAATCAAGCGTTGGGTTACACAGGCATTCATGGATATGAAAATATGTAAACATACGTGCGTGCATGATATATACTTGTGCGTTTACAACGCATGCAATAGGTGTTTGTGTCTTACGTCAACTCCTTACATCTAATGTGCACACGATAACAAGCAGATGAGAAATGCGCAAAGTACGATCGTTTGCTTTGTTTTTTTTTATAAAGGATGCGGAAATGTATGCCCGCATGTACATACGCACGAGAGTACGCACGCACGCACGCACGCACACACACACACACACACACACACACACACACACACACACACACACACACACACGACTCGGTGGCGCAGTTGGTAGAGTCTCCGGCTATCACAACGGCGGTCCGGGTTCGATTCCTGCACAGGGCTGAAATAACTTCAGTATCGTTGCGCTTCTAGTCGTTACTCCAACTCTCGTGGGCGGGGAGTTGGGTGTGTGTGTGTGCGTGTAAAGTCACATCATTACCCATAGATCGGTCATACGAGCTCTGAGCTCTCTTCCGGGAGGGAAATAGCTGTCGATCACGAGCCCAGCACGTGATCTAAAGACCAAGGTGAATACACACACACACATCCACATGCTTTCATACGATTCCAAACAAATCATATTGGTGACGGCGAGAGGGGATAAATCTCCAAAAGGGGATACCTGAAAATCATGTACATATATACACATAAAGATACGAAAAAGCTCATGCTGACGCACCTACCCACACAAAAGCAGGTACCCGCAGCCAACGCGCCCCTTCTTCCGCCCCGCCGACTGTCATTACGTACCAACCCGCAATTCTTTTCTTCTGTTGATCCTTGTTCGCTTCTGGATACGTTGAGTACATGGTGCTAAGGTCGTGTGTTAACGCTGTCCCTAGTGGTTCTTATGATTTTTGCTTGTTGTCATCCCCTTCAAATCACAAATCGATTCCCGCACCCCATTCTAGAATTTATAAGAAACAACAATATTGATATTATATGTAAATAACAAAAACATCGTGTTTTTAATATCTATTCACATAACTGATAGCTAAACAATGCATTACAAAAACCCAAATTACTTTAATATTATAAGAATAACTAAAATTACAGTCATATTGATATTATAAAACGACAGCTTCCTACCTTTTGTCATAGAAGAACCCATAGAGGAAATAAAACAACTAAAGTCCAACAAAGCTGCATGCCTAGATGGAATACCAAAGTAATTTATCAAAAATCTTGGACCTATTGCTCATCAGTGGTTTCTGTTCCTCTTTAACTCATGCCGGAAAATGCAGAGAATACCTAAAAAGTGGACAAGAACCAAAATTGTGGCTCCCCTAAAACTAAATAAGGACCTTAAACATCCCATAAGTTATAGACCCATATCATAACTGTGTACAACCTACAAACTATACGAAAGACAAGAACCAAAATTGTGGCTCCCCTAAAACTAAATAAGGACCTTAAACACCCCATAAGTTATAGACCCATATCATAACTGTGTACAACCTACAAACTATACGAGAGACAAGAACCAAAATTGTGGCTCTCCTAAAACTAAATAAGGACCTTAATCACCCCAAAAGTTATAGACCCATATCATTACTGTGTAGAACCTACAAACTATACGAGAGACTCGTTTTAAATAGAATATCTACTGCTCTCAATAATCTTCTCACTCCTGGCCAAGCAGGGTTAGGGCAGGCCGTTCATATTAAGGACAGGTCCTTCACCAAACTCAGTTTATAGAATGTGGGCTCGAACTGCGACATATTGCTGGGACAGTGTTTGTAGATCTAACACCAGCATATGACAATATAAACAACACAGGGGCCTGTTGCTAAAACTTGCCAACAAGCTTCAAAACAGGACCATAATTAATGTTATAAGAAACCTCCTGGAAAACCGCATATTCTATGTCGAAATAAACGGCTTCAAAAGCAGATGGCGGACACAAAAGAAAGGTCTACCTCAGGAATAAGTATTAGCACCCCTGATCTTAAACATCTACACGAACGACCCACCCTTCTTGCCTAACGTACGCAGATTCGTTGGCGCGCGAATTACCTCTGTCTAACCACACGTGCCACTACATTCCAAGATGTCAAAACACGACTGTCAGCCAACCTCGAGCTCATGAGGCGGTCTACGATAGTCCCTCAATCCAAATTCCTTCAAAACCTAAGTGTGTGCATTCCACCTAAAGAGCAGAGAAGCAAATGATGATAATAAGTATGATGATAATAATAATAATAATAATAATAATGATAATAATAATAATAATAATAATAATAATAATAATAATAATAATAATAATAATAATAATAATAATAATAATAATAATAGTAATAATACTAATAATAATAATAATAATAATAATAATAATGATAATGATGATAATAATAATAATAATGATAATGATAATAATAATGATAATGATGATAATAATAATAATAATAATGATAATAATAATAATAATAATAATGATAATAATAATAATGATAATAATAATAATAATGATAATAATAATAATAATAATAATAATAATAATAGTAATAATAATAACAATAATAACAATAATACCAACGATAATGACAATGATAATGATAATGATAATAATAATGAGAGTAATAATAATAATAATGACAGTAATAATAACAATAATAATGATAATAATAATAATGATAATAATAATAACAATAATAATATTAATAACAATAATGATAATAATAATAACAATAATAATAATAATAATGATAATAATAATAACAATAAAAGACCTTTGTAAAATGCAAGTAGGGTGACATTAATATAGTTCCCGAACATGGGCAGTGAGGCCGACCGTGTCGAAACGTAGAGAAAAAGACTAAACGTAATGTTAATTAACATCAAAAGAACTGCCGAGCTGACCCGGAGTCCACGCCATAAGTTCAAATTGCAAAATATTAACCAATACGGACTTGTTAATAAATAATGATAATGTTAATGACGTTGATTATTAACAATAGTGACGATTCAAAGACGCTAATAGCACCAACACAAATGATAACAATATGAACAATGCTACAATAGAAGTTACTAGGTGACTTTCAGCAGGTCAAAATTCAATACAGAAACAATGAACAATAAAAAAGAAGTCTCACAGAAATAGATAAATAAATAAAGGATATAAAAAATTACTCCATTAAAGTAAATACCAAAATGTAGAGAACAATGAACAATGCTGCGTGCTAATTGATGGAAAGGTATGATTCTTTATTTTTTCAAGAATTCTATGACACAAAGACACTTTACCTCTTGACCCCACGTCCCCATCCGGTCGACGGAAACGTGCGGCATCAACATTGAGAGAGAGAGAGAGAGAGAGAGAGAGAGAGAGAGAGAGAGAGAGAGAGAGAGAGAGAGAGAGAGAGAGAGAGAGAGAGAGAGAGAGAGAGAGAGAGAGAGAGAGAGAGAGAGAGAGAGAGAGAGTGAGAGAGAGAGAGAGAGAGAGAGAGAGAGAGAGAGAGAGAGAGAGAGAGAGAGAGAGAGAGAAATGACAGGAGTTAAATGAAACGGTGTCAGTTTTTTTGTTTGTTTGTTTTTTCTTTCTCGGTCCAAAGGACCTTCAGCTAAATAGAATATTGTGACGATAACAATAATAATATAATTATGAATCGTCAATGGGTTCAGTGAGCTGGAAATAATTAAATGCAGATTTATTGCATAAGCAGTCGAGTGTCTTTTAAAACAGTTCGTATTTCTCTTTCCAAATTGTACTCACCTGTGACACGTAAGTTAATTATTTACTTATCGATTCAATTATTAGAAATAGAGGCGAATGCCACCTCGACTTTCGTATTTCGGAAGTCTTTTTCCCACGAACAAAATTGCTCCACACTTTAAAATAGAAATTGTTAGTATGCTCGAAAGTGAATTAATAGATAAAAGAAAGACAAGTTCCCGTGGTGTAACCACGATTTTTATTTTATTTACAAAAATACATTAAGTCTGAGAACGAATTAGCGACGGGGACGCATGAAAACAAAAGAATAACTAATTGGGTCGTGCCATTAGCCCCGCGGAAGTCTTCTTCAGAAGCACAAAACTTGGTTCTGGTGAAGGAAAAGAAACCACATACATGGGTTGCTGGGTTGGTCGGTTGGTGGATGGGTTGGCTCATCATCAGCACTGCGCATGCGCGTCCCTTTGTTGCGCACTCACTACTAGAGGTCTTGAACTAACTCGATATTGTAAGCATGCAAATATAACTTTCACTGTTGCATATTTCTCTTATTTCTTCACAAAGCAAGAATCTTCTAACAAAGGGGGAATTTTTGCAAGATGGATAATATTCATATTATAACATTTCTATTTTAATTCCTTAATACTGATTTCCGACTGAATGATTTTATTTGTTCAAGAAAGTCTCCCACTTCGTCAAAGTGGCCCTTTCAATGTGTTCTTAAGTTTCATTCAACTGATCGAAGAGTGTAATACCGTGACCACTGTGCTTGTGCTGATCACAGACACGATCCAAGGTTAAGCCTAATTTATGGCCGAAAAAATAATGAATAGATAGATAATGATGATGATGATGATGATGATGATGATGATGATGATGATGATGATGATGGTGATGATGATGATATGGTTTAACGTCACACACTCCCCCCCCCTTATCGGGAGGCTATGACGGTGCCCCTCACAGAGGGCTTTGTAGTATGGAATTTAATGAATCATGCCCTCGGTTCAACTTCGCCGGTGGCAGGATTCGAACAGCCCTCACCTCGACCTTCGTCGCAAGTAACGAAACGACGTCCTGTAACCCGGTTCTGTGAGAACTAAATGGCGCTAAAATCCAACTCACACATTCCTTTCCGAAGATTCTCATACTCCATAAACTTAATAGAATCACGCGCTATATTCGCTATAATTAGTGGAGCAATGCTGTTCTCCAGATGAGTGGATAGAGTGGAGGAAAGGAAAGTGATACAAAGTTTGGTTTTTCGTTCATGTATCATAAAACATATGCACTCGCCCGAATCACTGTAATTCCTCTTAGTACGACGCATATATGAGAGAGGAATTTATCAATCTGTAATGAAACAAACAGATTTTTCATTTTACAATATATACTCGTACGGTATGGACCCTTGCCTCTAACTGTAGCATGTATGAAAGAAATTGATCAAACCGTAATCAAGTAATCAGAATTTCAGAACTCTACCATATATATGCATGCACATATATAAATGCATCATACACATACACACACGCGTGCGCGCACACACACACACGCACACACACACACACACACACGCACATACACACACAGGCACGCACGCACGCACACGTTCGCACGCACACACACATACACACAGGCACGCACACGCGCGCACGCGCACACACACACACACACACACGCACACACACACACACACGCACACACACACACACACACGCACATACACACACAGGCACGCACGCACGCACACGTTCGCACGCACACGTTCGCACGCACACGTTCGCACGCACACGTTCGCACGCACACACACATACACACAGGCACGCACACGCGCGCACGCGCGCGCACACACACACACACACACACACACACACACACACACACACACACACACACACAGATCGGGCATAAATAAGCTCTGAGCTCATATCCAAGAGGGTATAGATGTTGATCACGAGTCTAACACGCGATTCAAAGACCATGGTAAATCACACACACACACGCGCGCGCGCAAACACTCACGATTCAATGGCGCCGTGGTTAGAGTTGCCGGCCACCACTACGGCGGTCCGGGTTCGAATCCCGCCCAGGGCTGAAATAATTTCAGTATCGCTGCGCTGCGAGTCGTTACTCCAACTCTCGTGGGCGGGGTGTTGTGTGTGTGTGTGTGTGTGTGTGTGTGTGTGTGTGTGTGTGTGTGTGTGTGTGTGTGTGTGTGTGTGTGTGTGTGTGTGTGTGTGTGTGTGTGTGTGTGTGTGTGTGTGTGTGTGTGTGTCAGGTCACAGCATTACCTAGACAGGTCATATATGAACTCCGAGCTCTCTTCCGGGAGGGAAATAGCTGTCGATCACAAGTCCAACACGTGATCCAAGACCATGGTGAATCACATATACATACTATGAATCAGCTTTCAATACGGACTAAACTAAGAGAAGTACCCAATCTTTAATATAAGCATCAAATTAGTAATGAGATGGAAACATCAGACACTAAAACTGTTTTACATAATTTGTTTTAACCATATCAGCCATTGAAATAATATTCAAGAAATTCTGCATTATCTTCCTTGGCAGCTGTTGTCGCCTGCAGCCAATGACTAATTCTATATTACAAAGGATTACAAAGGCGGAGCATGCCGACAGGAGACCTTTTGGTCCATATCTAGGTCGGATGCGAAAAAATCATAATAATGATAAATAGATAAATTAATTAATAAACAAATAGATAAAAGATATAATAGTGTAAATGATAAATTAAATACATAAATAAATGCATATGTATAGTCAAGTAATAAACAAACAGGTAAATAGTAAATAATGATAAATTGACATATAACTAATAATAAATGAGAATCAAGCACATAATAATAAACAAACAGACAAATGATACTTCACTTCGTAAGGGGCACGAAGCTTTCTTACGTGATAGAGCAAGGAGAGGTCGGTGGCCCCTTGTGGCAAGCTCATGACCTGCTCCTCTTTATTCGTCCTCTCTTTTTCGCTCTCTTTTTCGCGCCGCCTCTTTTCATTATAAAGTCTTCTCTCACACTTTCCCTCTCACTTTCACTCTCCGACCGAACAGCATTTTTGTTTTGGTAGTTTTCTGAAACTCGTTAAAGAATATACGAATACACAGGCACACACACACACACACTTATACACACTCGGTGGTGCGGTTGATAGAGTGTCTGGACTGCCAGTACGGAGGTGCGGCGGTACCTGGTTCGAATCCTGCCCAGGGCTGAAATTATTTCAGTATCGCTGCGTTTCGAGTCGTTACTCCGACTCTCGTGGGCGGGGAGTTGGGTGTGTGTGTGTGTAAGGTCATACGAGCTCTGAGCTCTCTTCCGGGAGGGAAATAGCTGTCGATCACGAGTCCAACAGGTGAATCACACACACACACACACACACACGCCCATGCGCGCGCATGCGTACAAATGACACAAGAGAGATAGCGACTCAGGACGGTCACGTAATCGTAATTACGATCTTACTTAACGCTAAGAGTGACGGGCAGGGGGTTGTAAACGGTCACTGTTAGTGGAAGAAAATGGAAAAATGGGCCAGTTGCGGTTTGCCGATGAATCTACGATCGTGGCAAGGTCAGAGGAGGGTCTACGGTAATTCTTAAGTATTTGGGGTCACATGGAGAAGGGGACGGAAGAATAGGGACTGGAGGATAAAGTGTAGAGTCAAGGAAGTAAGTGTCTTGAGGAGATGAAATGTGTCATGAGAAATAACCATCTATACGAAGACGTGGTTGTCCCTAAGACATTGTATGGGGGCAGAGACTTGGAATTTAAGAGATGAAGAAAGAAGAAAATTAAATAAGTTTAAGATAAAATGTTTGAGAAGTATGGTAGGGGTTATGAAGATTGAGTAAGAAATGGGGAGGTGAGGAGGAGAGCAAAGGTAGGAAGGAAAATAAGACAAAATAATGTGAGGATCTGATCCGTAGGGACGTCTCATATTGTCCCTAAAGTATCGATTGCATGCTACTGCAGTTTATGCCCCTCAATAACATGCAGCCAATACCCCAGACGGGGCATTGTTGATGAAATAATTTCTTGTTCTCGCTCGCTTGTCAACTAATTGATATATCCATAACCTTTCGTTATTTTTAGCTAAGATTTGTTTATACTCACTCGAGCGCGCATGTTTGTGTTTTAGCACGACCTGTCAGCGTCTTCGATTCAGGGCCTTCGCAGTACATTACCATATTAACAAAACATTGGTTTGATATTACCTCTTTAGATATCGAGGAACATGAGTGTTACATACATCGGTAATACATCAGCATGGTGTTACTCTGTAACACACCGTTTTTCAACCAGGGTTCCCCGGAACCCTAAGGTTCCGCAAAAGGTCCCTAAGGGTTCCGCGAGAACAATTGAGATAAGCTAATGCACTTTTGATTTTTTATTTAATTTCATATACGTAATATAATTAAACACGCACGGCATATTCTTGGTTACTGTAATAATGTACTATAGACATCATCCTATCTAACCTATTATTACAATGAAAATAAAATGAGAAAGATATGGTATATGTATTATTATTATTTTTTTTTTTTTTTGCGAAGGGTTCCTTGAGACATGCAATTTATTTTAAAGGTTACGCAAGGCTAAAAAGGTTGAGAAACGCTGCTTTAACAGTTCTCCTTTGTTAGCCAATTAAAATATATAAAGAGAAGATAGAAAAGGAGAGAGAGAGAGAGAGAGAGAGAGAGAGAGAGAGAGAGAGAGAGAGAGAGAGAGAAAGAGAGAGAGAGAGAGAGAGAAAGTATTCCCTTCAAGACGACTCTCAATACTGGTAATGAGGACTTCTACATTAGTTCTGGCTGCTACCAGCCAATTTAATTCAAAATATTCCAAGATATAATCCATGACAGTGACTTTTCACTTATGTATAATGCCACTCAGCTGATCATATTCGTGGAAACCTTGGGTGAGGGCTGTCTTGTACAACTCAAACTTCTCCATAACAAAACACGGAGAGGAGAGCATCATAAACTGAAACACATCTACAAAATAACAATTTGAAGAGTAAATTGGAAATAGATCAATAACATGAGAGAGGCCAAACGCAGAGTATGGGATCCAATGTATTTAACGTTTCGCCCAGCAGGGCTTTTTCAGAAATATTTCTGAAGAAGCCCTGCGCTGCGGGTCGTTACTCCAACTCTCGTGTGCGGGGAGTTGGGGTTGTGTGTGCATGTAAGGTCACAGCATAATTTATAGATCGGTAATATATGAACTCTGAGCTCTCTTGCGGGAGGGAAATAGCTGTCGATCACGAGTCCAACACATGATGCAAGACCATGGTGAAACACACACACACACACACACACACACACACACACACACACACACACACACACACCATAACACACACACACACACACACACACACACACACACAAGCACACACACACGCACATACACACACACACATGCACATGCGCACACACATACACACACACACAAATACATACACATACACATGCACACGCGCGCACACACACACACACACACACACACACACACACACACACACACACACACACACACACACACACACACACACACACAAACACCTTACATGTGCTTTACAGTATCAAATCGACCCAGACCGTAACACTGGTCGTGAAATTAAGAAAGCTCGTCGATCCGATTTCTTTTAAGAAATGAAATCTTCTGTCAAGCCTAAAAAAAGATAAGACGATAAGACATAAGACAGAAAATTCGAGAAAATTTATTTTTGGGTACTTTCTTGAACATTAAAACCAAAAGACGAACAATTTATACGTATACCGGGTCGTCTGAAAGTCTTAATTAGTTAACGTCCAGTGTACTCTTTCAAGATTTGTTCTGTTAAATACCAGACCATTTTATTCAGCTTAGAGGTACAATACGGGATGCTGAGGGACTATGGCGCTTTTCAAAGGCTCATATTTCCTTGAGGTTCCAGACGACGGCCAGCTTGGCCTGCAAGGCCGGCCACACACATGCAGTTTAAACTGACAGTTACAACTGTTCAGTTATAACTGTCAGTTGAAACTGCACCTGTGTGGGTATCTCAGTACCACTGAGATACCCACACACGTGCAGTTTCAACTGACAGTTATAACTGAACAGTTGTAACTGTTAGTTTAAACTGCACGTGTGTGGCCGGCCTCAGGTGAACTGAGATACCCACACACGTGCAGTTTCAACTGACAGTTATAACTGAACAGTTGTAACTGTCAGTTTAAACTGCACGTGTGTGGCCGGTCTCAGGTGGTTCATTGCTCAGCAAATGGCTGGAGTGACAATGAGTCACTAAAAGTACCCGAACACGGTACCTACACGAAATCAGCCAAGTACCAGGCGCCTCCTCGACTTACCTGCCACAAAGTGACACAAAGGAGTCATGAATAAACAAGATGAAAACGACTAACTTTCACAACACCTTCCGGAAAAGAGAGAGAGAGAGAGAGAGAGAGAGAGAGAGAGAGAGAGAGAGAGAGAGAGAGAGAGAGAGAGAGAGAGAGAGAGAGAGAGAGAGAGAGAGAGAGAGAGAGAGATGGGAGGAGGGAATTCTTGTGAGTCAAATTTGTAATATCTCGTCTTTTTTCCAATGTAAATTCAACTTTTTTTTAAACTCTGAAAGATTCAGGTGTAGATATTACATGCCTGACTACCCTGGCATACAATGGGAAATGACCATAAATGATATACGTAATTTATCGGTGAAATTGCATTAGCACCAAACCCAATGTTATGGAACGGATGCTGGGCTTTCCAACTACTGTGTGCTTTACTTGCGAACGTGTGTGTATGTATGCACGTATGTATGTGTATGTATGTATCTATGTATGCATGTATGTATGTATGTATGTATGTATGTATGTATGTATGTATGTATGTATGTATGTATGTATGCATGTGTGTGTGTGTTTTTCATTCCCTTAAGAATTTTAGTATATTTGTTTTATACGCGTATACGTAAGCCATATCATACTAAATATATATATATATATATATATATATATATATATATATATATATATATATATATATATATATATATATATGTACAACACTGAATGGGTCCCAGTGAACAGATATACATTTTTATCAACCACAATACACTTTAATTCTAAGCCATCAACATCGAGAGACTCGAGGAGGCCAACATGCAGAAATTGAAATGTGGTACAGCCAAGGACTCGAACCTGCGCTAGCACGTGACAAGTGTTAGTGACTTAACCGATATATATACAATAAGAAGAAAATAAATGAATAAATAGAAATATCTAAGAAAATGTAAACTAGTACCTATGTATGAGTGACGTCGTGCAACGCTAAACATCGTTATATCTACGTGAATGTATCTCGATTAGGGACAATTCTTTTAAATTCAGTAGCTAGACGAAAGCGACCTGCCAATAGACTGTGTCGTCTACGTGAATCTCGCCCACTTAACCCCCCTCCCCCCAAAAAACTAAAGAGAAAAAAATGGCGATTCCATGGTATGTGCTTTTTTTATGATAGAAGTATTTCCTTGGACAAACACCTTATATACGCAACACTTGTGTTAATGAAACTCGAAAATCTGCGGGCGACAAGGCAATCCTCGTAAGTTCAGTGAATAGACAACATAAGGCTAAACAAAGTTTACCAACATCGGTTTCCCCAACGAATAAACTGAATGGGTCGCTCAATCTTACATCCTACTATGAAGGTTCGAACACATTATTAGACTAACCACCCTCCCCGTCACTGCCAACACATCCGCTGCCACCACCACCAGACCTCCACGGTCCTAGAGTCACTAGTGATCTTTATGGATATCCCTTCTGGTTCAAGATAGAAGTTTTCATCATCACACTTATCTGAGGAGCTAATTACGGACTACAAGGCTACAGCTATGAAGAAGCAGATAACTAGCTGACGCAATGTAATGTCTTTCATCTTTATTTCAGACAGTGACGGAAGTGGACGAGATTCACCAACGATTGGTTATGCATATCATGGTGCTACCAGAGAATGTATCGAAGGCTATCTATGAGGAATTAGAGTAAATACTAGGTGACTGCATTCTTGCATACACGAGACTCAATCACAGGGCTGATCTCTTCAAGATAGGCCGGGAGAGCTTTGAAGATGATCCACGCGGTGGTCGGGCATAGACTACGCTATTTGAGGAATATGAGAACGCCGTGGAAGACAGAAGTGTTTCTGTCAGGCGCATTATTAATGAAATAATTTTTTCTGCTAGATTCAATGAAACAGTTCCTCACGAACGCCGTCTCTATAGTTCAATGTGTTGCTTACACTGTAGATTCCCGTTTGACGACCCCGAAGCACGTTCGCAAGAAGTCGTCATACGACATCCTGCGCCTCTTCAACGTAGATCCCGAGGATCTCTGGATCGTCTTGTTCACCCGATATGAAATTTCGATCCTAGAGACAAGGCTGAGTCCTGTCAATGGGAGTATCCGGGCTCATCACCACCAAGGAAGTGCAGGGTCATGAAATCAAACGGCCAGGTCATGATGACTGTCTTCTAGGATGTCTCCGGAATTGTGTCAGTGAACATCCTCACGATTGAGCGCACAATCAGCAACAATAGTTATGTATCTCTTCATTACAACTGTATCCATTACAACCCCAGACTAACATGCTCCAGTTACTAAATCTACAACCGCCACCACTCAGAAAACGCGAGGCAAGAAGACAAAAGGCTTGCGGCTGCTCCAGGGCACCGGGCCTGCTCAGGACCAAGGTGACTATGAAGAAACACATTGACCGTTGCACCTGTTGCCGCGTCCGCCTTATTCTCGCACACGAAGAAACAGATTGATCGTCCGCTCTCGGACAACAATGGGACAATAGCCGATGTTATGGATTTCTTTTAACAGACATTTTTAGGGAGGGTCTGGAAAATCAAGAAAAAAAATATTGGCTGTGAAAGGCGAATATCCAAAAAAAAAAAAAAAAAAAACTTGCTCTCTTAATTGACTTCTTATTTCTTTATGACCATGGTGTGAAGTAAACTTTTGGAATGTCCTCCGTATAGACTAACACGTACAACCTAGAGATACATTACAAAATTCATTCTGAATAGAACCAGATTGTTTTATCTAAACTGGCACTGACCACCAAGTTAAAATTGATAATAAATGTTCTGTAACATATACATTCATTAACATTCATCCCTACTCATCAAGTCCTTGCTGCCACGAATGATATCCCTGATAACCTTCCAACAAAGACTGTGTTGAGCAGTGTGATTAGAGAGGTACGTACATACGACCTTTTCCAACGCGTAATTTGGGTCAAATGCCGCCGCCGCTGTACTGCAACATTGCTGCAGGCTCAACTGGTGCAAGCAACCAGATGTTTATCTCTGAATGTATGCGCCTGTTTTTTAACGTGTGTGTGTGATTGTGTGTATGTGTGTGTGTGTGTGTGTGTGTGTGTGTGTGTGTGTGTGTGTGTGTGTGTGTGTGTGTGTGTGTGTGTGTGTGTGTGTGTGTGTGTGATTGTGTGTATGTATATGTGCGCGCGCGCGCGCGCGCGTGTGTGTGTGTATGTGTGTGTGTGTGATTGTGTGTGTATGTGTATGTGCGCGCGCGCGCGCGTGTGTGTGTGTGTGTGTGTGTGTGTGTGTGTGAGAGAGAGAGAGAGAAATACTGTTTGTAGTTGTGAGTGTGTGGATGTGTGTGTGTTTGTGCTTATAGGTCATGTGTGTATTTATATACGTGCGAGTGTATTCCAAGTATGCATTTGCAGTCATGAATCTAGGCTGTAAAGGCATATATCACAGCTTATCACATCAACGAGCAAGAACTCCATTTTCAAACTAGACGCATTAGTTTCGCTGCTCCACATTGGGATCTTGTTTCCGTGCAACTTCAGATTCTTTTACTGTTTTTTTTTTTTTTTTTTTTTTTTTTTTTTTTTTTTTTTTTTGAGGACTGGATTGTAAGGTGGAAACCTCTTCGCGTGCCTGCCTGGCTCCTCCTCATCCGGCGCACGGTGTTCCATTTCTTTGGGTCTCATCCACTAACGCCTTTTCGTCGCCTCGCTGACATGTAAGTTTGGCACTTGTCCTCACCTCTCCCTTTCCCGCCCACTCCCGACCCTCTAGCAGGGATGCCATTCGTACGATAATTTATCGTACATTATACGATTATTTAACCCTCTTTACGATGTACGATAGTGTTCCTCTTTATCGTACAGTTTGTACTATACTTTTTTCTGTATTTCGCACGATTTGTACGGTAACTTTCGATGTTTATTAAATCGAACAAAGATAATATTGTATTCAGAATCTGGCAACCCTGCCATCAAGTCCTCTTCCTGCTACGACTGATGAGATAGTAGATCTCGAGAGGTGATTATCAGAGGGAATGTCCCTTGTTAACTGATGTTGATAGTGTCTTCATGTCGAATGCTACAGGTACTGAGGTGACGGTCGAGGTCGTATTTGTTTTTGTCAACAATGAATAGACCTACTATCACTGAGGGCAAATTTTCACCGAAGGGGAGTTATCATAGAAATGGTAAAGGAATAATTTAAAGAGGGAGGAAGAACGGAGATGCGTATAACTGAAGTTAAACGCGAACATTCTATTTGAGTGGTGAATGGTCTCCAAATATAGAATAATGCTGAGTGACTGGATGACTGGATCCGTAGGGATGTCACTAAGTTGAAGGAATAAAACATCCATCTACCATCATACACAGAGGTATGAAGATTCTGGTAGTGGTGTCGTTGTAGTGATAGGGATGGGGACGTTGTGGTGGTGGTGGAGGAATGGTGGGTATGTGAAGTTTATGCCTGTAGAAGTGGTTGTGGCGATTTAGGGTAAATACAACTCATGGTAGTGGAGGAGATGGCATCGGTGGTAGAGGCAGTGGTGATGTAGTGATTGTGAATTTGATAGCCAGAGTGGTGGAGTAAGAGAGCTGGTTCAGGTGACAATAGTGCAAAAAGTAAAAGCGAGAGAGTAGTGAGGATGACAGTGGAGATGGCAGTGGCAGTGAAGGTGATGTTGAAGATCTCGGTGTTTCGTGGTGTTTGCGGTTATGTTCAATAGAGCGGTGCCAAAGATAGTGCCGAAAGTGATAATGAGGGTGGAAGTATTTGTGGTGAAGTAAATATACACGGCCAATTTTTTAACACACAGCAAAAAGACTGTAGAATATACAAATGGATATGCTAGACTTGAAAAAAGAAAAAGTATATATGACAGAATCATTCCTGAGTCAATAGCTAGTAAGGTTCTCAAACATATTCCATTCCTCATGGGTACAACCTCGCTCTGGAAATCATAACAACTGTGCTGTGATATACCTGGCTCCCAGCAGCCATTGCCTCATTCATTTGTGTATTGTGTAGTATCTCTCCAAATAAAGCCGAGTTCCCCTTCTTGCCCATCTCAATTGTGAGACGTCTGTTTTCTGGAGAAGGATTCTAATGACTTATCTGAAACAACTTCGAATTGGACGAACACCCATGTCGCAGGCTATGGTCGTGAGCTCCTTTTTGATATACAGTGGGTCTATAGCCTCTGCCTCTCTCTCTATCTCTCTCTCTCTCTCTCTCTCTCTCTCTCTCTCTCTCTCTCTCTCTCTCTCTATCTATCTCTCACCTTAACTAGCATTTGTTGCAAAAACTACTACTACCAGTACCATTATAGTAAGCACTATAACCTCCACCTCTACCATGGGTAAGAACACCCACCTTCGCAAACAACAACAGCATCATGAATGTCAGAACTTTACACTCACAACGACTGGCTTCACCATCTCCACCAAGGTCTCAGCCACCATCTTTATCCCTTTCGGCTAAAAAAGAAGTAGCATGCGTCAACCAGAACATAATCAGTATGAACAAAATATTTGTGGGAGTAAAATATATTTGGCCTCTTTGTTTCTAATGCCATGCAGTTTACTTCAACTTCGAGGTACTTATATCCAATAGAGGATTATCTCGAGTTATTTATTTCAAAGATGATCTTTTATTAAAAAGAAATCAGCTAATAAAGATTTTGTTCTGAGTATCACCAGACAGTTTCATTCGCCTTGGAAGACGTTCTGACCAGCAAAGGATTAATCTTGTTAAACATCGGTGGCCGTTTTCGTCTCGGCAAACTTGCGTCACTGTTACCCGGCTATAAGGATACAAGGCTCCCGAATACAAACCTCACGGCTCCTCCCAGCAACACGTGAGATAACTACGTTGTTGGTCAAAGCGATTGATTCGTGGACATCAAAGATCGTTTTCTAATTATTTTTTTCTGGCTGCAGCCGCCTAGCTATTTTATTCTGATAAGGTAACCTTAAGATGTGTTATCCCCGGCAATTGTAATTGTTATTTCGAGCAATGTGTTCTTGTCAATATCTGCACTTCATGTACATTGATGCTTTGCCAAATAAACTTATTATTATTATTATTATTATTATTATTATTATTATTATTATTATTATTATTATTATTATTATTATTATTATTATTATTATTATTATTATTATTATTATTACTATTATTTTTATTATTATCATTATTATTATTATTATTATTATCATTATTATTATTATTATTATTATATTATTATTATTATTATCATTATTATTATTATTATCATCATCATCATCATCATCATCATCATCATCATCATCATCATCATCATCATCATCATCATCATCATCATCATCATTATTATTATTATTATTATTATTATTATTATTATTATTATTATTATTATTATTATTATTATTATTATTATTATTATTATTATTATTTTTAAGGGTTACAGCCTCTATCGATTATCTCATAGATGGTACCAATAATTCTTAAACATTTCAAGCTGCCAAGTGATTTCATTTAGCTGAAGGAACGCTCCCCCTCCCTCCGGCCCTTCTGAGTTCGCCACATCACGTTTTCCAACACCCGCAACCACTACCACTGCACCACCACCATCACAACCACTTCCTCCATCTTCTCCTCCTCTTCCACCTCCTATTTCACCCCAACCACCTCTTCCTTCAGTATAAGCACTACACCCATCAGCCCCACTGTCACCATCATTGTCACCATCAGCTCATCCCAAAGGAAAACAGCCGCAAGAGGTGTTCCGCTATTACGAAGAACTCCAACATCACCATTAAACCCGGTTCACACGAGTAATGTTGCGGCACCAAACTTCCGTTTTCCGTGGTGCCGCAGCACTTTTTGTAAACAAGCTCCATGTTCCCGAGGTACCGTGAAAATGGTCATCTTGCTCTCGACGCAGGACGCCACAGGAAAATTGTGACCTTCTCCCGTCGAAATATTATTATATATAATCTCTGGCGAGTTGGTGTGGCCTAAATGTATGGTAAAAATCCCTGTGTATGTTGGCAGAAGAGCATAGATGCCTCTGGGACCCGAGAAATGCTGACTACTCCAAATACAAGCTTATGCAAAGCTGTTCAACAAGATAACCCTGGAAATCAAGACTCTATACCCAATTGTAAGAGGCTGGTAGAAAACCTGGTAGAAAGAGAGGTAGAAGACGGATGTTACATTCTTATGGGTTAGGTGTTTATAAACAATAGCCAGCAAGCCAGGAATTGCGTAAGTTCGCTCACCGTTTTGTGTTTATAAACAATGGCCGGGGCCCGAATGAATTGCTGATTTAGAATTTTGTAACCTAAGTGAGATATGCAGAGATTCGAAATTACTTAAGTTAATATGGCCATATAGAGTTGTAACAACGCATCTGATTGGTGAAAGGGTGAAGGAGGAGAACATTAAATTGGTTCACGATTGTAAGATCGCTCCCTTTGGGAAGGATCTTAAATATAAAGTTAAAGATCATTAGACTAAAGAAATCACTACGTCACTGCAAAGCTCACGTAGGATCTTGCATACGTGCTCTCGGGGGATTCCTTGAGTGTACCTCAGAGAAGCACGCTGTATAAGAATTAACGGAAGAAAGAAAAGAAAAATTCTACATTTTCATTCCCCTGAACAGAAGATTATAACTAACAGTCTAAAACTTGACAAAGTGGAATGATTGGAGGCAACAGGGCCTACCGACTAAAATATATATGAAACAAAGACAACAAAAGTGAAAAACAGGGGGAGAAAGTTAAGAAAGTAACGAAAGGGACAAAGGCGGGTGACAGCAGGGGAGGGTGAAACCAGTAATAAGCAATTTGACTGGAGGTAAGGCTTCTTTCACAATGTTTCTTTAATGTATATGATAGAAAAAGGCGTCCAGGTACCTGTACAGCCACTTAGATATACTTGTAAACCAGTAAAAGTAGACATGTATGCAGCCAAGTAGTTGATTAATTGTAGGTGAAAATACAGACAAAACTATTATTCTGACTTGCATTTTCTTTCGTATAGAATGTCAGGAGCAGTTATATATCTTTTTGTCCAGTTAGGTTTGTCTTATCCTGACATACTATACAAAGGAAAATGTCTGTCAGATCAGTAGTTTTGTCTGCATTATGATGCAATTTACCTACAATTGATCAACTACTTGGTTACATACATATCTACTTTTACTGGTTTACAATTATATATAATTGGCTGCACAGGTCCTACACGTCCATGATGAGCTAAGATGAGAGGGAAGAATGATGGATGGGAGGGGAATGGTAAAGGGGGAAAAGCCCCTGGATATAGATTGATGAATTATACCAAACTAACCTATGTAGCATAGCTGGTAATTTTTCAGTAAGTTGCAATTCAAAATATTTTCCCTTGAATTCTCTATCACTAATTTGTTCACATCTTTACTTGTCCTAGTTAAACCTAACCTGATCTAGGCAAACCAAATCTTCAGAATATAAAAACCTTGGTGATTTGTATCCTTCTTCCTATAGTACTGTGACCTCTCCCAAATATAATTCAACCCACGCTTACCATACTTAACTTAAACTAACAGAGTCTAGCTTAAACTATATTTCCAAAAAGGTAGTTTTGCTTCTACCCGGAGTATAGATGAAAATAAAATAAAATGAAATACATAAATAAAAAATAAAATAGAATGGATAAATAAAATCTCAGGAAAATAACGTCTTCTAACAAAATTAGACAAAGGATGCATTTGGCCAAGTATTTACCCAGCAGTTCTGAATAATACAAATACAGACATCTATACAATTGAAGAAACAGTATTCTTAATAAAGATAAAAACTCTTGTTGCAGATCAAGCTCGTGCCAAATTTAACAAGCTAAATTCGTACTATATCAGAAAGCACAAAAAGATACAATCAGCCCCAAGTGGCTCAGCGGGCAAGATATCTGTAAAATGGGAATTTTACATCTGCCTTGTATTTCTGTTGTAGGTGGTGAGGAGCTCTTGTCAGAGGCAAGCTGGTCGGAATCAACACACCATGAGGTAATTTATAGCATTCTTGTAGTTTTTGATTGGGGATGACAAGGGCACTATCACAAAAAAAATCTTAATTATATATTGCCATAATAATAGTTTAGGCATTATAAGCTACAATTACGTAATAGCCCACCCATACACTCACTTTTAGTGTGATGAATCTGTATGAACACCATGGTATAACTTGGTTTGACAGCAGTACTTAAATTTGGGCAACATAGTGCATCATGATGCAAGCAGGTTCAGTACATCATTATGTCGCAACAACACCCCAAGATGCAGAGAACTATTCTCTTAATGAGGTCTTGTATGTAGACCCAGAAGTTTCTTAAGTTTATCTGGAAAGGTGTGTAGAAGAACACTGAATGAACCAGTGCAAAAGATCACAGAATGTAGACTTAGCGAGGAGCAGGGAGGCTTTAAAAAGGGTACAGATATGAGTTGATCAGATTTTTTTTTTTTGTGCGCGAATAAAATAATATATAGTGATCACTAATATGGCACAATCCTTTCATACGAAGGCAGTCTTTCAATACATCTGTCACAGAGCTCATTTGAACAGCCATGCAGCACTGAGATAGAAGGAATAGATATGTGTGATGGATTTGAGTATACTGTTACTAAAACAGTGTCAATGAATTAGCTTAGCACAGTAAACAGATGACCTTACTGAACCATTTAGAGCAATCAGTGAACAGCACAATAGTAATGTAGTGAATGAGTCACCTTTTACAACTTCATCTCCACCACCCATCTTGACAAGTCCAGCATCTTCTAGTCCAGTCCTACCAGAATCACAAACCTGAGGTCACGATTTGTTTCAGAGTACCATGAGGAAGCAAAATGCAAAGGCATATGATACAGCACTGGACGTTGCATTACACATAACTACACATTCACCACCAACCCCTTCAATCTCCAAGAACATCTTGGCAGTGGCAGAAAGTGAAATAAATGTGGTTTCTCCACAGCTACAGGTACAAGTTGGTTTTGCTATTATGCAGAGTGGACATCAAATACTTGAGAACTTCATAGAAAAATGTAATTTCTAATAATGCCAGAACACCTACCAAGTAGTACTGGTACTTTGTATTCAGACTTTTGAGTTTTCAAACTCTTTGAGCATTTTGTAATATTTAGAATATTTCCTAGTACTACATTCAGTTAAGGTAAAATTAGTTAATAAAGCTGTATTTTTGTTTCCTTGTCTCTTGTAATGCTTGTTAAAATTTGGGTTCACAGACCCTCCTATTCCCCACCCTCACACACAGACACGTCTAAAGGATGTAAAGAAATACAGTTTATTATATAGATGTTTAAATACCTAGAATAGTTTAGGTGATATAACCCAAGCTGGAACAACCCACAAGCTCAAATATAAATATAATAATTGGAAATCAAGGACGGGAGGAAATAGAAGGAAAGGTAGTGAGTGGTGGGATGGGGAAGCAAAGAAGGTTGTAGAAGAGAAAAAACGAGCTTTCACAGATTGGTTACAGAATAGGACGAAGAATCATATAAGAGGTACAAAGAAAAGAGAAGTAAAGCATAAGATAAAGGGGGCAAAGAGGAGAGCAGATGTGAAATAGGCTGTTCAATTTATACATGGATGGGGTGGTGTAAGAGGTAAATGCATGGGTAGTGGGTAGGGAATTGAAGATTGTTAAAGAAAATGGAGAAAAATGGGAGATAAGTCAGTTGTTTGCTGACGGCACTGCGCTTGTATCAGAGGATCAGAGGATTGATTGAGGAAGTTAGTGACAGAGTTTGGGAAGGTATGCGAAAGAAGGAATTTGAAGATAAAAGTAGGTAAAAGAAAGATGATGAGATGTACAAGGGGAGAAAGTGGCAGCAGTCTGGAAGTGAGTATTAAGGGAGGGAGACTGGAGGAAGTGGATAATCTTAGATGTTTGGGTGCGAATGTGGCGGGAAAGGGAGGAATGGAGGTGGAGGTAGAATGTAGATTGAGAGAAGCAAGTAAATTCCTTGGAGGATTAAAAAGTATAATAAGAAATAGACATTTGGGAATGGATGCTAGGAGGAGATTGTATGAAGGAGTGATTGTGCTGACAGCAGTGTACGGGGCAGAAATATGGAGCATAAGAAAGTAAGAGAGGAAGCGTTTGAATATTTTGAGATGAGGTGCCTGAAAAGTATGATGGGGTTATTAGGCTGGATAGATAAAAATGAGGAGGTGAGGGGGAGTAACGTGGGTGGAAAGGGAGCTGGGAGATAGGGTTGACGAAAGAGTATTGGAATGGTTTGGACACATGGAAAGAATGAGTGAAGAAAGACTAGTAAAAGAATATTGGAAGGCAGATGTGGAAGGAGTGAACATGAGGAGGCGACCTAGGATAAGATGGATGGATGGGGTAAAAGGGGCATTGCGGAAGAGGGGAATGTCTGTTGAGGAAGGACGGGAGAGGACAGAAGATAGGGGTGAACGGAGAATGGTTGTGTATGGAAGATGCTGTGATGCATGAGGGGGAGTAGGTGGGAGTGGGGGAGAGTATGCGTGAAAAATAAATTGACGCAGCCCGAAGGGGTTTCTCAACGTCTTCTCCTTTTCTGCATGAGGAGACGGAGAGGGGGGGTCGCCGACTTAATGGAGCGGCCTTGTTGTGAATGTGCTGCGTCTTGCGACACTGCTTCTGACCCAGGACAGTGGGCGAGATGCAGGGATGACCCGTCATCCAGGAGATACCAAGATGAGAGGGAGGGAAGGGGATGGATGGGAGCGAAGTATGTAGGGGATGGAATGGGTGTGAGTGTTTTTTATGCATTTGTTTCTGGCTACCTCCCTTGTAAGGGGGAAAAATCCTTTGGTATATGTATGCATGGAAACCAAAGATATAGAATAAGTTGGAACTGTACATGAATTTGAAGCTAGGTAAGATAATTTGGAGAGTAGGAGATAGGAACAAACAAGCGTTGCTACTTTCCTGCATATTACAGTAACGTAAATACCCGTCAAGAGCTTTTTTTTTTTTTTTGAGAATAGTACAGTGTTAGAATTGGAAATGGAGAGAGCGAGTGGTTTGAGGTAAGGGTGGGGCCGCATCAGGGATGTGATATGTCAACATGGCTGTTCAATATATACATGGATGGGGTGGTACATACATACATACATACATACATACATATACCAAGGGGTTTTCTCCCTCCACGGGGGGTAGCCAAAAAGAAAAAGGCATAGAAACCACTCCCACCCATTCCATTTCCTATATATTCCACTCCCCTCCACCCTCCTCCCTCCCTCTTATCTTGGCACCTCCTGGATGACGGGTCATCCCTGCATCCTGTCCACTATATATAAAAAGTTAAGCAAGGACGTTAACCTTAAATATATATATATATATATATATAAATATCTGTATATATATATATATATATATATATATATATATATATATATACATACAGTATATATATATGTATGTATATACATACATATATATATATATATATATATATATATATGATTTGGATGATGGAGAACATAAACACAGGGGAAGGCACGGAGCCCTAAAAACTCCAACGTTTCGTTCGTGTAGAACTTCTCTGAAGAAGTTCTACGCAAACGAAACGTTGGAGTGTTTAGGGTTCCGTGCCTTCCCCGTGTGTTTATGTTTTCCATCATCCAAATCATTTGTCTAGAATACTTATGCATATGTATATATGTATATATATATATATATATATATATATATATATATATATATATATATATATATATATATTTAAAGTTAACGTCCTTGCTTAACCTTTTTTTTTTTTTTTTTTTTTTTGTTTTTTTTTAAAATGTGCATGAAACCTGCAAACTCAAAAGCTGGATCTTTGACAAATGGTCGCCTGTAGCGGCTCGTTGTCAAACTTTCTGTCAGAGAATTCTGCGTAGAATTCAAAAAGAGACGTGACGTTGGCAATACTCAGTCCATACCTGGGCTTTAAGAGGGTAGAATTGCCTTCTTGCACTATGGTATCTACAATAATATTCATAAAAATACAGAGTCAGTCATTCATACACTAAGCCAAATGGTACCGAGGCACATTCAGGCATGTTCGGAAGGCTCGAAAGTGGAGAGGCGTATTACTATTATTATTATTATTATTTTTTGATTGGAATGTCTGAACGGCTCGCATTTTATTTTTTATTTTATTTTATTTTATTACATTTATTTATTCATTATTACTATTATTATTATTATTATTATTACTATTATTATCATTATTATTAGTATTATTATTATCACTATTATTATTATTATTATAATTAATATTATTATTATTATTATCATTATTATTATTATCATTACTATTACTATTATTATCATTATTATATTATAACTTTATTTATTTGTAGAAGAAGAAAAAGAAACTCGAGTAGGGGCCTTTTCTTGGATGAGCGGGTACGATACCAACTACTATTTTTTTTTTTTTTTTGCCTTACTTTATGTAAATATTAGTAATATACATTGTGACAGAGGCCTAAACTGACGCCCACAACAAATAATGCAAATACAATTGCTGAATATGTCAAATGATTTGGATCGTTAAACAGGGTAGATACAAATATCACAGAATCTACTAAAAAATCACTTATGTAATAACACCTTTAGTGAGTCAAGTGCCCAACAAATATACAATCAAATTTATTTATTTATTTATCTATATATTCATTTATTTTTTATGCATCCTTCTTGGAGACAAAAGTGATCCTTTTTGATGTATTCTAGGTTGAATCACATCAAATCTAGTTTAACTTGTGTTATGGTGTTCTTTTAATCTTTCACCAGTTTCAATGTTTTTTTTCTGTCCTCATTCGATACAGCTTCTCAATCTGAGTATTTTAACTCCTATATACACCCACCGCAATTATCTACACACCTGACGGTGATTTAAAAATTCTATCTGTCTTTTTGGGGGAAGCAAGTTTGATTAGGTTACTTTAGACCAGTTTCATTAGTCCATATTAAGTTAGTTTCGTTAGGTTGGGTTAGGTGGTGGTGCTTGAAGCGCCATGTTAGCCTTTGGGAGGAACAAGGTTATTTTGGTTAGGTTAAATGAGGTTAGGCAGTGGTACGTGGCTCGACATGTGGGTCACAGGTGGTGTTTGTAAACAGTAACTAGCCCGAGACTGGGCTCAAGGTACGCTGCTGCGTGAAGAGACCAACTCCGGTATCGTGTGAACAGCGAGTCCAGCAAAGAGGGAAGTAAAAAATAAATAAATAAATAAATAAATAAATAATAAATAAGAAAAAAATGAATAGAAAAAAAAATGGCCGAGAAAATGAGAACTTGACGTTGCAACATTGTTCACGTGAACCCCGCTTAATAGAACATCGAGGGACTTCCTTCCCCTCCACATCACCATCCTTTCTTGTCCTCTCTCTCTCCACCCCCACCTCCTCCCTACACCCTCACCCGCCAATTGCGTCATAGATATGGGTAAGGGTTTCAACGACGTTTTATCGTAAGTGGGGCTAATGGTGGAGGCAGCAAGAGAGAGACAGAGAGAGGGAGGGAGGGAGGGGAAGGAGAAGGTGGAAATGGGGAGACGGAGACGTAGAAACGTGGGAGAGAGAGAGAGAGAGAGAGACAGATAGACTGACAGACAGAGAGAGAGAGAGAGTGCTACTGACAGAGAAAGCGAGAGAGAGAGAGATACAGATAGAGAAAGAGAGAGAGAGAGTAGGAGAGAGAGGGGGGAAGAGAGGGAGAGAGAAAGAAAGAGAGAGGGAAAGAGAGAGAGAGAGTAGGAGAGAGAGGGGGGAAGAGAGAGAGAGAGAGAGAGAAGAGAGAGAGAGAGAGAGAGAGAGAGAGAGAGAGAGAGAGAGAGAGAGAGAGAGAGAGAGAATGAGAGAGAGAGAGAGAGAGAGAGAGAGAGAGAGAGAGAGAGAGAGAGAGAGAGAGAGAGAGAGAGAGAGAGAGAGAGAGAGAGAGAGAGAGAGAGAGAGGATAGATAGAGAAGGATAGAGGGAGGGAAAGGGAAGGTAATGGAGAGAGAGAGAGAGAGAGAGAGAGAGAGAGAGAGAGAGAGAGAGAGAGAGAGAGAGAGAGAGAGAGAGAGAGAGAGAGAGAGAGAGAGAAGGAGATAGAAAGAGAAGGATAGAGGGAGGGAAAGGGAAGGTAATGGAGAGGGAGAGAGAGAGAGAGAGAGAGAGAGAGAGAGTAGCCTTCTCAACTAACTCATTCCACAATTCTATTTTTTCTTCTAGTTGGCAACATGCTATTCTAGTCATATTAATGGTACCCTACCTTTTGGTGGCAAAAACGTCTTACCCTCTTTTGACGAACTCGGTCTATAGCGAGTTGCAAGTTTTCCTTTCATTCGGGCTGCCTCCAGACTACTTCAGTCATATCTGTGGCACATACTTGGCAGCGAACTAGTGCCGACGTCCGAAATGATCCCTTCAAGATATCACCATCGTCAACTGGAAGTACATACTAAGGGGCGCGTCACTTCACTCACATACCGCCGTTTGTCCCAACGGTTTCTTAAAACAAGCTCCCATGGAAGCATCCTTCCTATCCCAAACAACTCTCAGTAGGTTTCGTCGACCTGCCCTAGTCATTATTTTTTTTTTTTTTTTTTTTTTTTTTTTTCAAAACAAGCTTCCATGGAGGTATCCTTTCTATTCCAGACAACTCTCAGTAGGTTCCGTCGACTTGCCTTAGTCATGAGTTTTTTGGGGCATCATCTTCGTTCCCTCCATCGAGGGTTGTCTCTTATGTAGACAACTCTGTAAGCGGAATCTCCACCAGACACATACCCAGAGAGTTGGCGTCCACGAATTAATCATTTTGGCAACAGGAAACAGGCTCTGGTTTGATACATAGTCATTCCAGCGTCATCCCATGATTCTCCGAAGGTATTAAAAGCAAAAACGTCTATTTAAGTCAGTATTCAGTATCTATGCTTCACAACCATTCAGCAGGACAGTGACTTGAAGATTCGGATCTTAATCCTCCTACAGAAATATCGACAGTGCCAAATATTCTGGTATATAAATGAGTCCATAACACCATGGGCAAGGCTAATCCTTCGTATGTGAAGGTTTCTAAGTACTCATTGTCCTCGTCAGACTAAACTTTGCCATCCACTAAGTCCCCAAATGCCAAGACTTCGATTTTGGTCCGGGAGACCAAGCGGTCTTGCTGCTATACAGTAACTGGAGGAGTGCAGCCGCATCCAAGAACAGAATTATCAATAAAGACAAGGTCACTGACCTTGGTGTTGCTAATGGATGTTCCCGCAATGATATTGTTCGACCAGTAGTCGTCACTCAGGTCAGGTCAACCGGGTAGCTGCTTCAATTAGTGATATGGCGAGTGGTTGTGTTACCGTGTTCAGCGCAGATGCGGTACAATCTCTACTTAGTAGAATTGAAGCCTTGGAGGATGCTGTAAGGTGCCTTAAAGAGGAGAATCGAGTTCTCCGCTCAAAGGCCCAAAATACGGAAGACAAAGCTAGCTATGAGCTTGGATGGAAAACGGCGAAAAATAAGATGCGGGATAGTGGAAAAAAGTCCTCACCAGCCCCACTCGATTGCAAAAACTCGTTCCAAGTACTAGCGAATCTCCAGGAAGAAGAAACAAATGAAATTCAAGAGAAGAAGGGAAGGGCAGGAGACCAGGAGACCGAGCGGTCTTGCCTCTATACAGTGACTGGAGGACTGCAACAAGGGCATCCACGGACTCCGCAAGAAGAACAGAGTTATCGATAAAGACAAGGTCACTGACCCTGGTGTTGCTAATGGATGTTCCCGCAATTATATTGTTCGACAACTCTGAATACCCAATCCTGAATTGACAGGATAGAAGCCGGACAAGCCTTCTCCATATTTTACAAAGTATTCGCCGTCCCAGAATATAAGCCACATATCAAGTCAATAATCCTCGGAGTAATCCCACGGAACCTCAGAAGATCCCAAAGTACCTAACGATTCACCGAGTCAAACGCCTTCTTGAGATCAACAAATGTTGCAAGAAACCCCTATTGAAACTCATCTCGACCGAACATGTTATGTGTATGTGTGTGTGTGTGTGTGTGTGTGTGTGTGTGTGTGTGTGTGTGTGTGTGTGTGTGTGTGTGTGTGTGTGTGTGTGTGTGTGTGTATGATTCACCATGGTCTTGGTTCACGTGTTCAACTCGTGATCGACAGCTATTTCCCTCCCAGATAAGAGCTCAGAGCTCTTGTATGACCGATCTATGGGTAATGCTGTGAACTTACACGCACGCACACCCCCAACTCCCCGCCCACGAGAGTTGGAGTAACGACTCGCAGCGATACTGAAATTATTTCATCCCTGGGCGGGATTCGAACCCGGACCGCCGTAGTAGCGGTCGCGAACGCTACCACTGCGCCATCGAGCTTTCTGTGTGTGTGTGTGTGTGTGTGTGTGTGTGTGTGTGTGTGTGTGTGTGTGTGTGTGTGTGTGTGTGTGTGTGTGTGTGTGTGTGTGTGTGTGTGTGTGTGTGTTTGTGTGTGTGTACGTGTGTATTCCAGCCCCTGCTTTACCACGACGATGACGTGTCCAATCAAGGATGGCATATCAGCCTATGGCGCACAAAATCCAGTGCCTGTTACAGCATGAAATTTTGTATATATTTTCTTACAAACATTGCGTAATGGTCACAATCGTAAGGAAATATTTCAGTTCCCAAAATTATGTTTCTTCCTCATAATTTAAGTATCTATGCCTTACTTCTTCTAAAATATCCAAGAC
Organism: Oratosquilla oratoria; assembly: GCF_046742065.1. Lineage (NCBI taxonomy): Eukaryota > Metazoa > Arthropoda > Malacostraca > Stomatopoda > Squillidae > Oratosquilla > Oratosquilla oratoria. The sequence continues at coordinate 7,697,046 of NC_134815.1, read as the reverse complement.
TTGATAAAATAAAGTTTACCCACAAGTAATTATTGAACGACAAGTGCTTTTGTTTACCTCCTAAATGTGCTTCATCAATCCTCAATCGGCGCCCTCGCAATAGACAACCAAGTTATGCTTTCCATTACATGAAATTATATTAATTTATCATTTAATGTTATTAAAGGTTTCGTATTCCAAAATTTGAATATCTTTCTCACACACCAAAAGAAATAGCAGACTATGGTACCTTTGTGCTTAACAAGACTGAACAGCATTTTAAAGATCGTCGTTTCGTCTACTTTTCAGAGCATCATTACATATACAAAATTTATATTTACTCTTCTGCCTTATCCAGAATCCTTATCCATATGTAGCTACAGAAACAGGGATAGTCATAATCCCTGTTCAGATTGATAAGATATTCAAAAAGTAAAGTCGCAATGGGAAAAAACGATGAATGCAACAAAAATTGCAACCACAATGGTTGTGACATCAACATGTACATACATACAAACATACATACATACATACATATATATATATATATATGTATATACATATATATATACCTATATATGTATATATATATATATATATATATGTATATATATATGTATACATATATGTATATATATATATATATATATATGTATGTATATATATGTATATATATATATATATATGTATGTATGTGTGTGTGTGTGTGTGTGTGTGTGTGTGTGTGTGTGTGTGTGTGTGTGTGTGTGTGTGTGTGTGTGTGTGTGTGTGTACCTACATACATACTGTACATACATGCATACATACATACATACATACATACATACATACATACATACATACATACATACATACATGGTAATGGTGGTGGTGGTGGTGGTGGTAGTGGTGGTGGTAGTGGTGGTGGTTGAGGTGGTGATTGCGGTGGTGGTGAGGGTAGAAATCGCATTTCTACTCATGGTGTTGTGGTTATATGATGTTGACGATGATCGAATTGGTGTTGGAGTGCCGGGTGCTACCAAGGAACTCCTGAGGTTGCTGCATTTTGGACACCAGACACATCTTTACAACTAACGAACGTCAGCCTGAATTTTTTCTTCTTTCTTTCTTTCTTTTCATTATTCTTTACTGCGACGTCCGAGTCATATTCCTTCCAGCGAAGGATAATCCATATGTTATTATGAGATTATCCGATACCCTGGGGGAGGTACCGAGAAGGGTTTGGTGGATGAAAGATCGAATTTACCCTTTATGGAATAAGAAATAGACAAGAAACAACTCGATACAAGAACCTACAAGGACACCAGGAGCACAGGCTATCTAATCATTACAGCACCCACATCCTTCATCAAATGCATTGGTATCAAAAGTAGCTGCGCTTGCAAACAATGAGTGGAGGAGGGTTAGGAAGAGGTTAGGAGGGATGGTGGGAGAGAGTGGAGAAGTGTGCTGGTAGCTGCAGCAGAGGCTGGTAGTGATAGTAGAAGTCCGTATAAGGACGAATCCCGGCTCAAGCTCGAAGGGACTCACACAGGGCGTCTGTGGAGGCGCCCAACGGGATGTCTGTCCTCGTGTTCACTCAACCGTCCGGACGCATAGGGCGGCACGGGTCCCGTATACACCCCGATGGAATCAATCCAGGCGTATGTGGTACAAGGGCAACGAGTAAAGGATTATCCACAGAGGGGCTTCCCCATCATCCATCTGATCCTTCGTCGTCAAGGAGGTCAGCGATTCAAGAGGTTAATGTGTTCAAGGTCTTTCCTTACGTCTTTCTACGACAAAGGGTTACAGATAAA
>NC_134815.1:7660268-7690268 GCF_046742065.1 Oratosquilla oratoria | reverse complement strand
CGCTGTTTATTTGCTCCGGCAAGGCGGAGGCGGCGACGAGACCTCCATTACCTTCAGCTCGACGAAGGAACAAAACGCCCTTTTGCTATAGAGGAACAAGAGTGAAATGAAGTCCCTCGAGGCGAAGCAGCCCCAGCAAATGAGAGTTGCCTTTTTCGAGGAGGAACTTGATCTACTCGTCTGGTAGCTGAAGCCCTGCACCTTTGAGGAGTAAGAAGTTTTTCCTTAAAAGAAAAAAAAGCAAGGAGGATTTGGACTGCTAGAACATAAGAACATAAGAATGAAGGAGACTGCAAGAGACCATAAGGCCTACACATGGCAGCTCCGTATCCATCACCCCCCTGTCATCCACATACATAAAGTTGTCTAATTGTTTCTTAAAACAGCTGATAGTTTCAGCGCTTCCTACATGGTTACTAAATCTATTCCATTCGTTGACCACCCTATTAGTAAATAAATTCTTGCCTATTTCCTTCTTAAATCTAAATTTGTCCAGTTTAAATCCATTACTGCGAGTCCTGCCCTGTTGTTTTAATATGATGACCTTGTTTGCATCACCCTTGTTAAAGCCTTTGACCCACTTGAACACCTCTATTAGATCACCCTGACTCTGCGTCTTTTCAGAGAGTGTAAGTTAAGGTGCCTAAGCCTCTCTTCGTAAGGCAAATTTCTGAGTCCATGCATCTTCTCTACGATGGCGTATTTTATGATTTTCAATCTGGGTAACCCTAGGCAATTTTATTCGCCTTGGAAAAGGACCTAGTGCTGTCCTGAACAGACTGAAGAGGAGCTCTTTTCATTCCAATAGATTCTGCCTCTTTTCTGCAAATGTGTCCCACAGAGAGGAGGTGGCCCCTTTCGTGAAGGAAATGACCTTTTTAGGAAGGATTTGGGCTCCACAAGGAGTTTACCCTTAATGGTCGGGGGGAGGAGTAAACAAGAAGATGAGGAAGAGGAGGAGGAAGCAACAGGAGGAGGAGGAAGAGGAGGAGGAAGCAAAATATGAGGCTAGGCTAGTTTTGATGGCGACAGTGGCCAGTGGTAGCGGAGTTTGGGGGTCTCAGACGTAATTTTGGTGGTATTTTGTTACATTTTTCGGGATACTGGAAGAATTGTCACCACAGAACGCCCACATGAAGAATCGTCACCCAATGAGATCTCACCTGAAGAATTGTCACCCCAGTACGCCGAAAATCAACAGTGAAATAAAGATTAGGTTAGGTTGGGTTGGGTTGAGTATGGGTTATGCTTATTGTCATCAACTTATACAACCGATAAATCGTAAACTCAGGATAGCCCACATGAAGAATTGTCACCCTAGGATAGCCACATGGAGAATTGTCGCCCTGTCGAAGTTTGGAGTGACGATTCTTCATGTGATCCCATTTTCCAAGGTGGGAAAGATTGTTGTGGAGGATTGGAAGAAACTATGATGTGGATATAGCGTTGCAGTCGCTCAACACAGCGGGTATGATGAAAGTAACGATGGTTACGGTAGTGATAGAACGGTAACGGCGACGGATGTGACGTACAAAATATCGGTGGGTTGAATCCCTTCCATACCAGACGAGACCTATCCACTTATTGTGGGTGACGCTGAGATATTATATTGACCACCGTGCCACACATTCGTTAAAGTAATTAACGCGGAGATATGGTAGGAACGAAGAGAGTTGCGGTGGTGGTGGTGGTGGTGGTGGTGGTGGTGGTGGTGGTGGTGGTGGTGGTGGTGGTGGTGGTGGTGGTGGTGGTGGTGGTCGTGGTGGTGGTCGTGGTGGTGGTCGTGGTGGTGGTCGTGGTGGTGGTCGTGGTGGTGGTGGTCGTGGTGGTGGTGGTCGTGGTGGTGGTGAGGATATCACCGGCAGTAGTAGTGGGTAGGTGTTGTGGCTTCTCGCCTCCTGTCCCTGGGACCTCACCTACAAATCGCCGTTTGCTATTGCGTTATTTAAAAACAGCCCCAAAACATGAGGTTAAAAGTCAGTTTCTCGCGAAAATCTGAGCCTCGGCTGATAAACCTTACAACATTACTTACTCGAGAAAGTGTTGACACGATTTCTAATATCAACTCAATTATCATGTGATCAAACCCAGCTTAACCTAACTTAACCTTATCAAACTAAACCATCTCCCTCTCAATTCGCCTCCTCAACCTCAACTCCTCAACTGTCGTCGGGCAGCGCGCTGCAGCCGTTGGAACTAAAAACGTCGTTTGTGTGCTGAAGGCCAAGGAGGGAGGGAGGGAGGGAGGGAGAGGGGCTGAGAGAAGGAGGTAGGGAGGAAGAGAGGAAGATCCTAAGCAGTTGAAAAGAGAGGTGAAAGAAACGGGGATGGGAAGAGTTGAATAATAGGAATAGAGAATGGATAAATATAGACAATGTATTCGTAAAGATCATAAGTCATAAAGTTCTAAGTCACACAACTGTGCTAGCCTCTGCCACGTCACTCCAGCAAACCTCCCTCTCTCTCTCTCTCTCTCTCTCTCTCTCTCTCTCTCTCTCTCTCTCTCTCTCTCTCTCTCTCTCTCTCTTTCCCTCTCTATTTTTCGCTCTCGGTTTCAGTAATCTCTCTCTCTCTCTCTCTCTCTCGCTCTCTCTCTCTCTCTCTCTCTCTCTCTCTCTCTCTCGCTCTCTCTCTCTCTCTCTCTATTTTTCGCTCTCGGTTTCAGTACCCAATATGAAGATTCCCAGGTTAGGAGAGGAAAGAGGAGACAAAAATTACTCAAACAAAGCCCGTGGGAGTGACACTTCACTCCCAAATTAAAGAGAGAGAGAGAGAGAGAGATAAGCAGCGAAAGAGAAAGAAAGAGAGGTGGGAAGAGGCACCTAGCCAAGGTAAATGCATGTTATGATAGTATTTATGATACCTACATTGTGACACATTACTGTGTTAATACAACTTACACATAGGGTGGTGCAAATATCTGTGGAGAAATACATTCGAAATAGTAAGGCTACAGACGAGGTAAACTGGCAGAGGTGAGCGCGTTACCACCGGACAAGTAGTGCGTTACCAACGAACATATAGTGCGTTACCGAAAAATCTGCGTATACATACTGCGTACGAGTATATATAATACTGTATTATATACACATAGGCAGTAACGCGGGCCGCTCTAAAGAAATTAAATTCGGTGACATATTGACGGAAATCCACCCAAGATTCTTCGGTAACGCAATGCCTGTCCGGTGGTAACGCGCCATGCTCTAAAATTGGTCATTACCGAACAACCCAAGTTCATTTGTTACCAGCAGAACAAGCTAGCGAGATCGTATGTCCTGCAGCTGTGTTGTCCATCCCCGTGAATTGTCACCCGTTAGGCTGTCTTCTGTTCAGGTCATGGTACTTTGCGCCCTCTAGTTAGTTTCTTTACGTGTGACAGTTGTCATAACGACAATGCAATAAACATGAAGATTTGTTAGACACTGATAAAGTCAACCATCGCCAAGCGTAACAGTAAAAATGTATAATAAGAAAAGTTAATGGGGGATTTAGGGCCATTACTTTCGTGTTTTATATTGGAACAGTATTCATTAGCGTAATTCATTCAAGTGTTTTATGACTTTTTGACCTACTCTTTTCTCTATTTGTGATGATAAGACGTTAACCAACAGACAACCGTTACAATACATACATATATGCGGTACATACATCCATGCACACATATAAATTTAAAGTTCCCGGGTTTCAGTTCCGATATCAGTCTCTCAAAGGCCCTCATCAGAACGTCAGCCGAGGCGAGCCTCAACTATGCACCGCGGTGCCCAGCCACGGCATTATCCTCCCCTGTAAACAGCTTAAGCTCACTCGTCCGGGCGGGGCTCGATCTGCTTACCTCGTGATTACGAGGCCAGCGCACTACCACTGTACACACACACACACACACACACACACACACACACACACACACACACACACACACACACACACACACACACACACACACACACACGCACGCACACACGCACGCACACACACACACACACACACACACACACACACACACATATATATAATACAGTATATATATACATACATGTTCAGTATATGTATATATATATATATATATATATATATGATGAAGGTGGAAAAAGAAGTCACGGGTCTAGTTCCGAGTTACTGAGTTTATTCCTGACCGGTTTCGCTCTATGCTTCTTCAGAGGAATGTGACTCTGGAGTGAAGCTGGCGGTATACATAGTCTGAGTAAGACCGCGTTCCCTCCTTGGAGGTGGGTTACGTTTGGTTGTACAATGGTTTTTAATACAATAGTGATAAAAATACAATAAATTGTTGTGATGTTATTACAAAACAGCTCCGGTGTGTGTGGAATGTTGATCGAGGGTGTAACATTGTAAGTGAAGTGAGTGGTGTAGAAATGTGTGAATCCTAAAAAGTGTCATATGATAACTTATAGTATTAAATAATATAATAATATAAGGATAAATATCCAGATAAAATGAATGAAATAAAATGAAAATACAAATACAAATATAAATAAATAAAAATAAAAATAAAAATAATAAATATAAATAAAAATATATGCTTATTTAAAGTGACATGACATCTCATCGCATATCATTGTGTGACAGAATGTTATCAAAAAATATACATACATATATAACAATGAATAGATAAATAAATGCCAAAGAAATATATAGTAAAAATATGAAATGAAATGAATATAATAAATAAAAATAAAAATAATAATAATAATAGTAATAATAATAATAAAAATAAAAATGAAAATACGAACTGACCGGCCTCAAGCCCTCAACCCAGGGAGCTCGGACGTTTGGGCACCGGATGGATTTTGTCGTTCTATGTGGGCGCTGTTCTGGGGCAGGTTCTTATGGCTGCGTATTGAGCTGTGAATTTTTCCCATTTAATATCCCCTACTTTTTGGTTGATGTTGGCATTGGTTGTTATATATAGGGCTTCAATCACCTTCCTTTGTCTTTTTGATAGACCTTTCTTTACTACCTCTGCCTGTTGCCAGTCGGGAAGATGTCCTTCCTGATCCACGTGGCCCACCATCGCGTTTGAGAGGCGGTGGTACCTTAGGTCCGCCTTGTGCTCTTTTATTCTGGTATGTAGGCCCCTGTGACTCTCACCATAATATGACTTGTCACAGTTGCCACATGGTATCCTATATATGACGCTGAGGTCGTTTGTTGTTTTAGATGTTGGTGTTACTAGTTGTCTGATTCTCCTTCCCGTGTCATTCACTATTTCTAGTCCTAGTGGGCGTACAGCATCCCCCAGTGTGCGTGAAAATTCTGAGTCCGGTACGACTAGGTATTGTTTGTCCTGTCTGTTTACTGGTTCTCTCCGTTGCCTGATGTTTTGAGCTTTACTTAGAGAAGTGGACAGTAAGCCCTCTGGGTATCCCAGTGATATGAAGGTGTTTGTGACGCGGCGGATTTCTTCCTCGAGGAACTCCTTGCTGCAGATCCTCAGAGCTCTGAGGAAAAAACCGATCACCACTCCTGTTTTGGTTCGTTCGTCATGTGCACTGTAAAAATGTAAAAGGTCATCTTTGTTGGTAGGTTTCCTATAAACTCTAAAATGTGCTTTGTTATCCTCTCTAATAATCTCCGTGTCGAGAAAAGGCAGGCGACCACGGGACTCAATCTCCATAGTGAATTGTATATTATTAGTCACTTCATTTGAGTGCAGTGGCAGCAAACCTCTACCTAGAGGTATTGGAGAGGGATCATTTTTTAAAAATTCTCCCAAAGGGTTCACATTGGCTAAGGTATGTAGATGATTGCCTATTCATTTCCCCTGCAGAGACAGATGCTGAGGAGATTTTGTCAAAGTTAAATGAAGTGACTAATAATATACAATTCACTATGGAGATTGAGTCCCGTGGTCGCCTGCCTTTTCTCGACACGGAGATTATTAGAGAGGATAACAAAGCACATTTTAGAGTTTATAGGAAACCTACCAACAAAGATGACCTTTTCCTCAGACTATGTATACCGCCAGCTTCACTCCAGAGTCACATTCCTCTGAAGAAGCATAGAGCGAAACCGGTCAGGAATAAACTCAGTAACTCGGAACTAGACCCGTGACTTCTTTTTCCACCTTCATCAACTTGTCATAATGTACCAACATATATATATATATATATATATATATATATATATATATATATATATATATACATATATATGTATATATATATACACATATATATGTATATATATATATATATATGTGTGTGTGTGTGTGTGTGTGTGTGTGTGTGTGTGTGTGTGTGTGTGTGTGTGTGTGTGTGTGTGTGTGTGTGTGTGTGTTTGTGTGTGTGTGTGTGTGTGTGTGTGTGTGTGTGTGTGTGTGTATGCGTGTGTGTGTGTGTGTGTGTGTGTGTGTGTGTGTGTGTTTGTATGTGTGTGTGCTTATGGAGACAAATTTCACACTTTGAACATTTAGACGTCCACAAGACTTTAGGACAGAGGCAGAAGAAAAATTGTAATGAGGTAAATGATACAAAAAAAAGAAGCAGTGAGAAGAAGGATAAATGAGGAAGGTAATCAGGAGACAAAGGGCAACGCAAAAGTTTAAGCAAGAAATGAAGAGGAGGAGGAGGAAGAGAAGGAGGAGGAAGAGAAGGAGGAAAAGGAGGAGTTGATTGTGACCTGCAGGGCCTACAACTGATGGGAAAAATGGGCTAGCAAGTTAAGAATACAAGAATATGAGAAATGAGGGAGGGAGAGAGAATGAGTGTGAAAAACATTGGGGAGAGAGAGAGAGAGAGAGAGAGAGAGAGAGAGAGAGAGAATGAGTATGAAAAACATTGGAGGAGAGAGAGAGAGAGAGAGAGAGAGAGAGAGAGAGTTTTCCCCTCCTCCAAAGTATTCTCTCTCAAAGTCAACGAAAGTATCATGGTCGCTATAATAATGATAGTAACTGATATTTTTTTTCTTTCGTGGTGATGGTGGTGGTTGATTTTTATGATGATAGTGATGGTAACGGTAGTAATAGTTGTAATAAAAGAAGAATCAATACCAACAATGGACGTAAGAACCTAAAAATAGTCTTCTACACTACGCCATTAGTGTCACAACCCTTCCCGTGAAGAATTCCTTCAGGCTTCACAGTTTGTTGTCAAAATAGCCTCTCTCTCTAGACTTCCTGCCTAATGTTTGCCTTAGGGCAAACACGGAGAAGGATTATATATGGCCAAGATAATTGGGCAGATCCACAGCAGACCAGGAAATGCACTAAAGATTGGCTTTTAGGAAGGCAGTTCAGCCCACTATCCTATTACTCCGCCACGTTCTGAAGACGCGAAAATGGGGTTAGGTTACAGACAAGCAGCCCCTCAGAGAACAAATAAATAAATAAATAAATAAATAAATAAATAAATAAATAAATAGAGAGCACATTCACTGTAACTACTAAGATGTATCTCATCACCAAAAAAAAAAAAAAGAAAAAAAAATGTAATGATTTCATCATTGCCATTGTTCAATGGAAATATATTTGCATTAGTATTCAAAATTGGTTTTCCTTCTATATTGTACATAGATTTTTATTAAACATTAGCATAGAGCACAAAAATACTTTTATGTATATTTTGATCTGAACTCTTAACTTGGCCTGAGAGTCTTCGAGAGCCGATGAGGAATTCACGCTGCCAAAGGATGCCGATATCTGGGTCAGAGGAAGGGGAAGAAAAGGACATAGAGGAGGCGTCTGAGGAAGGTAGGGACGGGAGGGGAAAGAAAGGGAGGCGAAGGGGAACGAACAGACGAAGATAGAACGAAAAAACGTAGAGAAAGAACAACTTCACACCAGGCTTAATGATGATCCCCTTATGGGTCGATAGCTCTAATAAAAAAAAAATAAATAAATAAAAATAAAATGAAGAGGATGAGAAGAAAAAGCTGTGGTCAGGAGCCTACGACAGGAGGCGCTGCGTAGCTGCGGCCGAAGCCATCACCTTTGTTATATGCACTTGAACTTTTGGGTCAGGTAACAGTCACTACTGGCCATCGGAGAGGGGTGCGGGATTCGAACCCCCAACTAAGCGAATGCGAGACCAGTGCGCATGCGATTACGCCACCAGGATGAAGGGTAAATAGGGGGAGAAAGGGAGAGACTAGGGGAAGGGGGGGAAGGGGACGGGGAGAAAGGGGAAGTGACGATAGAAGCACATCCAAAAAGAAGTGGATATTCTGCGCGTGAGCGAAAATTGTGTGGTCGGGGGGAGGATAATGAATCAGCAAGAGGGAGGAAGTGGAATCCTGGGAACAGCGGAAGGAGGGGGAGTTGGGAGAGAAAGAAGAGGACAGGGAATGGTGACGAGGAGGGAAAAAACCCATGTGAGGGAAAAGGGAAGGCTAAAAGAGAAGAAATGTTTGGGAGAGAGAGAGAGAAAGGATCGGTCGGGAGAGAGGAAGAGGAAAATAAGAAGAGAGAAAGAGAAGAAAAGGGGGAGGGTGTTAAGAATAAAGAGGTAAGAAAGAAAAAAAGAGAAAAGGAGAAAAGAAAAGGATGAAATACAAAGAGAGAAGGGATGGAGGGCGTAATGCGCGAAGAAAGACAGAGAAGGGAGGTGGAAGACAAAAGGAGTGGAGAGTGATATGGAGAGGATGGAAGGTATGGAGTGGAAGAAGAAACGGGGTGGATGTGGAGGGAGGAAGGTGGAAGTGTGGAGGGTAGGTGGAAGGAAGAGAGGAAGTGAGGGAAATGGGAGGGGGTAAGAAGATCCAATAGGAGGGAGGCAGGAAGTGGGGACACTAAAAGGTTAGAGGTAATAAAGGTGACGTGTGTGTGGACGTACGGAGGAGGAGGAGGAGGAAGAGGAGGAGGAGGAGGAGGAGGAGGAAAATATACGGAAGAGCAGAAGTGAAGGAGGTAGTGGAGGTGGCGGTGTTGATGATGGTGGTGAAGAAAGGGGGAGTCAATTGTTATTGTAGTCACAAGACCTGAAGATGGGAACTCAGACTACGGGATACAAAGAACGAGTCAATTTCAAGAAGGTATACACATGTGCAAGACGAGGGGAGACAATTGGAGAAGGGTGACAGGAACAGTGATGAGGAGGAGAAAAGGAGAGGTAGAAAGTAAAGGAGTGAGAGGGGGAGAGGGATAAGGAGAAGGATAAGGAGAAGGAGAGGGAACGGGAGAGGGAAAGGAAAAGGAGAATGAAAGAAAGAGTATGGTGGAATGGGTGGAAAAAAGAAAGAGGAAGAAAGTTAAAAAGAGTAAAATAGAAAAGGGAGAATTGAGAGAGAAAAAACAGAGAGAGAGAGAGAGAGAGAGAGAGAATGAAACTATTTGCCTTATTCACACTAAATAAAAATTTATTCATTCGAAATGTCTATTAGCAATAACACGTCTGATAATCACAAGATCCACGTATAAACTGCCCTCTTAAGATGCGAAAGCCGACAGTCCGATATAACTGCTACCAAAGAGAGATTGGCGATCTTAGTTGCCAACCAACGGCCAGTGGACTTATTTTCAAGTACACGTTTAGATATATATACTCATAAGGGATTCATAGTAATATACAGTTCTAAGGGACCAGCCCTCTTCCAATAAGAATCTCCTGGTTTTACCAGAACAAAATACGTAAGTACGCCATGGAATCGAAGGGAGCCAGTAACGACAGCGGAGATCACAAGTATTATCATTATACAAATGGGGCAAGACTTACTTAGTTTACTTACTTAAAGCAGAGAACCCAGAAATGAACGTGTAAGGGGAAAGGTGACAAGTGTGGTTGGACGGATAAAGCAAAGGAACTCGGTGAGAAGTCCCCGGACTTGGATGTGGTGTCAGACGTCCCATTCTTCGTTGCAAGTCACCGGACATCCCGAGAGGAGGACCGGAAGTTTACTTTAGGTCGACGGATCTGGCGGTCGGTCAGGGGAGGGGAGAGGGGGAGCGAGCACGGATGTTGGTGTTAGGTGCGGAAGGGGAAGAAAAAGAAGAAAGGTGTAGGGACAATGGGGGTTGTATTGAGGATGTGTAGAAGAGGGGGAATGGTGGGAAGCGGAGGGCAATAGAGAAGTTTCGGCTGATGATGCACTGCGGGAGAGGATGCATACATACATACATACATATACCAAAGGCTTTTTCCCCCTTACACGGGAGGTAGCCAAAAAGAAAAAGGCATAGAAACCACTCCCACCCATTCCATCCCCTACATACTCCACTCCCCTCCACCCTCTTCCCTCCCTCACATCTTGGCACCTCCTGGATGACGGGTCATCCCTGCATCCCGTCCACTGCCCTGGGTCAGAAGCAGTGTCGCAAGACACAACACACCCACAGCAAGGCCGCTTCATTAATTCGGCGACCCCCCCTCTCCGTCCCCTCGTGCAGAAAAGGAGAAGACGGGGAGATATCCCTTCGGGAGAGGACAGAAGATAGGGGTGAATGGAGAAGGGTTGTGTATGGATGATGCTGTGATGCATGAGGGGGAGTGGGTGGTGGATGGGGGGTTGAGGGAGTATGTGTGAGAAATAAACTGACGCAGCCCGAAGAGAGGATGCAGAGAAAGAAAACGGCAGCAAACGGGCGGGTAGGGGGTTTCATGACAGGAGAGAGAATGATGTGGAGAGGTAAAGGGCAGGGGAAAAGGGATGGAGAGGGAGAGGAGAGAAAGATGGAGGGGGTGGGAGGGGATAGGGGGGGACGGGAGAGTATGAGCGCAGAGGTAAATAGGGGAGGTGCTTAAGGACAGAAAAGAAAGGGGAATTAGAGGGAAAGGGAGGAGAGGGGGGAGGGAACGTGAGTTGACAGGTAGAGATGGATAGGTAATATGATGATATAGTTTAATGTCACACACTCTTCCCCTATTGGAAGGCTAGGACGGTGACCCTCACAGAGGGCTTTTGTAGCGTGGAATTTAATGAACCATGCCCTTGGTTCAACTTCGTCGGTGGCAGGATTCGAACCGCCCTGACCTCGACCTTCGCCGCAAGTAACGACGCCCTAACCCGCTCAGCCAGCGAGCTTCCTGAGATGGATAGGGAGGGGCGTAAAAGGAAAGAAGGAGGGTAAATGGGGAAAGGGAAGAGATGTGAGGAAGGTGGGGGAGGTGTGGGAAGGTAAGGAGATGAGAGGGAGGTAAGGGAGGGAATAGAAACAAGGAGAACAGATAGGTTAAATAATTAAGAAGAGTAGAGGATTAAGAAAGGGAAGAGAAAATAAAGGAAGAAGGGGATAGGGACACAAAGGACTGGGAAGGAAGAAACGGAAGAGAGGTAAGAGGAGACAAGCAAAATGAAAAACTCAGGATGGGAGGGAAGGAGGAGGCAAAGAAAGGGGAAAAGAGAGTGACCCCAACCAAAGAAGGAAGAACAAGGAATTGGGCAATCATCAGTGGAATAAGAGAAGAAGGAAGGAGGGAGGAAGTAGGAGATAATGGAAAGGAGGGAGGAAATATGAGGTGGAGGTGACTTGTCTAGTATAGAATATCTAGATCAGGTCAAGACCAACAATGGATATTAGTTCACGAACGACAGCATCCCATAAGAATAAATAACTACTTACATACATACATACATACATATACCAAGGCATTTTCCCGCTTACAAGGGAGGTAGCCAAAAAGAAAAAGGCACAAAAACCATTCCCATCCATTTCATCCCCAAACACACTCCACTCCACTCCCCTCCACCCCCACCCTCCCTCTTATCTTGGCACCTCCTGGATGACGGGTCATCCCTGCACCTTGTCCACTGCCCTGGGTCTGAGCCAGTGTCGCAAGATAAACAACTAGATACATAAAAAAGAATAAATGATAAACTAAGTTGTGTTTTCCAGGTAATATATGGAAAAGACGACTTACTGGTAGATTATTATACTACCGTTAAGTCGCTTTTTCCATGTAATAAGAAAAATAAATATCATCATTGGTCATATTTCGTGCAAAACATAATTTATGATATTCTCCTGAGGCGCTGTCATTTGTGAACTGATGTCCCGAGCACTAAAAGCACCGCCACCGAAACGACGCTTTTGTCTTCGTAAGTAAAAGCAGCAAAACGACTGCAACAGCACTGCAGGAGAGAGGCCAAACGCAGAATATGGGATCCGATATATTTGGATCCCATACTCTGCGTTTGTCCTCTCTCCTACAGTCTTCGTCAATGTTTGGACTTCATCATCTTCGCCTTTAACTCGATCCTTCACTGAGACGTCAGCCTCAGAGGCTATTCTTCTCTCATCAACCATGGATCCGGGAACCCTCACCCCAACTGAACTCCGGCTAGCCAGCACTGGAATATAAATATATTCGCCCCTCAACAGGACAGCGGCCAATGAAATTCCTAAAATCAAGATGGACGGACCGCGGCACCAGGCCCATATGTATTTTTGTGTTATTTATTACACTCCTCTTATATACGCACTGTGCATACACTGCGGAAAAGAAAGTTGATTTTTACATCCAATGGTTCAACTTCAGCCAAATTGTGGACAGTGGAAGGCAGAAAAAGGAATCGGAGACACTGATGTCATCCAAAGAGGGCGTGGTGCACCAACTCAATTTTGTGTCCTGTCACGGGCGGAGTTCAGAAGGAAGTTGAAGCCCATGAACGATGTGCACTTATATGCAAGTATTATACTTACAAGTCACGCGGACATTCGCGCACGCCCTCTCACATTATATATATATATATATATATATATATATATATATGTGTGTGTGTGTGTGTGTGTGTGTGTGTGTGTGTGTGTGTGTGTGTGTGTGTGTGTGTTTATTTGTGCTGATTACCACTAAGGAAAAAATAAACACGAAATTCCCTAGCGCTTTCGTGCATTGCACATTTTCAGGGGACATACAAATGAAAGTGGTACAAAGTATAAGAAGACAAGCAGGAATGGTGATAAAATTAAATATATTAGGAAAAGTAACAAAAGAAATTAACTAGGAGAGATTCCTAGCCGAAAGGAACAGTAACAGTCACAGCACATAATCAAATCGAAAAGTCACAACTCAAGTATGATTTTAGAACATCACAAGAATTTGTAATGAAGATGTTTCATGAGAATTTCCAACCAGTTTTCAAATATTACTAACTTATACAAGCCACTACTGTTAAGATTAACATAAATATATGCATATGTGTGTGTATATATATATATATATATATATATATATATATATATATTGAACGAAAAAGATATTGACAAATGAGAATAAAGGTGGAGAAAGTATACGAGGAATAGTAGGAGAGTTTTAATGTTTGACGTTTCGACCCTTAAGGTCTTGATCACAAAGCTGACAACTTGGACACAACAGGGGCCTTATATACCTACAGTGGGTCACCTCATGAGGCGACTGGGAGACCTTGTTACTTGACTTTGACCTTCCGTGTGGTGTTTAATTTCATTGATAATTATGGAACTTGTGGCTTTTGCTAAACATACAAATCCCTCTCTATGATTGATGTTATTGTTAACATTTATGAAAGCTGCTTTTATTGTCTTTTTCAATCTTCTGTTGGATCCTTTATCTAATACAACGGCATTATCCTAGTCTGGAAAGTGATTATGTTTGTCAATATGAACCACTATTGAGTTGGACATTCTGTGTGTTCTTACATCATTCTTATATTCATTGAGCCGTTTTTTGAGTCCCCTTCCTGTTTCTCTATAGTATGATGATGGGCAGCTTTTACATGGTATTTTATAAACAATGCTACCTTCATTAATAGTTATTGTAACGTGAACGGAACAAATGTCCTAATTTGCTGCCCGACGCCCTAGATACCCTTATGCCTGCTTTTAAGAGGAACGAGTTAAGGTGTGAACTTACATTGGAGTTTGGTACAGTCACAAATCGGATATCTTTATTGCAGTAATCATCATTATTTCTATTTTTACTTTTAATGTTTATTTCTCTTGCTTTCTTTTTAAGTTTAGATAGGTCTCCTAATTAAACTTGAAAAGACGATCTGATTATGTCAACTTATGAAAAGAATAAACAATAATAGGAAACCATTTCGTTGAAACTCTGCAGCCATAAGAGGCCTTCCCTTCCTCCCCACTTCCCTCCCCATCACATGACCATCTGATTTTTCATCATCATTACTCTCGGATGGACCTTCAATGCCATTCGGTATGGAAATTACAAAATCCTTGGAGCTACCTAACCCACACTCTGTAGGCTTTTCCAGGTCCCTAAGGGCTTCGCTCAGCCACTGTCAGGTTGTCACAGGTTGTCACAACAGAGTCTATACACCACGACACGATCTTGCTGGAGATAATTGTATGTCTGTCTCCCACTCTGCGTCAGCTGCAGCCTCTCTTCATCCAGCGACGTCAGCTGCACGCAGAATCTCAATGACACTTGATCTATTCCAGTGAGTTATGGGTATGCGCACTTGATTATTTGCAAGACAAATGAGGACACATGTGGGGTTACTTGGCGCTAACTGTATGTGTGTGTGTGTGTGTGTGTGTGTGTGTGTGTGTGTGTGTGTTTGTGTATATGGTATATATATATATATATATATATATATATATATATATATATATATATTTACATATATATATATATTTATATATATATGCAAGGTTGACCACGAAGAAAAACTATTAAAGCAGAGCGCTTTCGTGTATTCACATCTTCAATGCAAATAATACACTGTATTATTTGCACTGAAGATGTGAATACACGAAAGCGCTCTGCTTTAATAGTTTTTCTTCGTGGTCAACCTTGCATTTTCAAGAACACACGCTCCCAGTTTTTTTCCTGCATATATATATATGTATATATATATATATATATTTATATATATATATATGTATGTATGTATGTATGTATGTATGTATGTATGTATGTATGTATGTATGTATATTATACTAATGATCCACTTTCGGAGAAGAATAGTCGAAAGTAAAAAGATCCGTATATTTTGATCACTATCTGTGATCCTCTTCCGCAGATGTGATTACAGAGTGAAGAAAAGCATGAATATATACAAAAGTAGCGAGGTGAACAGGTAGGGACGGGGACTCAAGCACGTGTCCGGCACTACATGGACATTGGTGGATTTTGTCCACTGTCAGTGTAGAGGACAAAATCCATCAATGTCTACAAGGAAATGGCTAAGCTCACAGTTGTTGTTCTTGAAGGCACACCGCCCCATGGGATTCACTGGAGTCAGCTCAACCAGGGTCATTCACTAGGCCAGGTGGATGGCAAGGAACTTGTGTTCCTTGAAGATGCTGATGTTTTGTGACCATCTTGAGACTGTTGCAAAGCTGGAACAACTCAACATCATCCAGTGGATGATGTCAACATCTGCTACGGATGATCATAGGAATGATCTTCAGCTCATCCAAGACATGATGAGATACAAGAGATCAAACCTAGAGGTTGCTGAAGCAGTTCTTCAGAAGATGGGTAATCAGAAGTGGTACTTGATACAGGAGGCCGTGCCATTCGCGCTCTTCAGCAGCAGGGTGGAGAAACAGAACATTGATGCTCAGCTGCATGCCACTCAGAAGCTACCCAGCTTCAGAAAAGGAAAACTTGTGTTTCAGAAGGTGACAGTCAAGACCTAACTAGTATATCTCGTTGGTCCGGAATACCACCTTCTGTTAGATATCCTCAGCATTGAACCTGACTGGCTCTTGGATCGGGTTGAATCATGGTCAGAGAAGGAGGACTACATGAAAGCCTTGGAGTTTATGAGAAATCTCAGAGTAGTGAATGACATCGCTGAGCGTGGAATTAAGATGATGAGTGATTTTGCAAATGTCGTCACCACAGATCCCAAGCAGAGGGAATATCTCCTCTATGCTGTGGAATACAACAGACGGCGCTTCGAAAGCTTCAAGAAGCAAACACTTAACAAATGACTGTGTAACATCATTTTGATACATATCATCATGATTATTTTGGTAGTTTTAGTTGATGGTTTGACTTGTTGCAAAATTACATTTTCCATTTTGTATGATATATGTCAAATGTAAGGAATTTTTTTATTTTTCTATAAATATTATAAAAAACATGTATTTTTTTTTCACAATGTTTATCAGATTGTACACGTTCAAAAGAGCATTAAAAATGTTTTATTTTGATAACTATTTTGTTGCTCTATCTTGTCCCATGCAAAAACCATGTCTTCAGGCTAATAAAAAAAGTCAAGATTTTCAACAATTTCGTATTTATCAAAACTCATGGGAAAAATTAATCAATTCTAACGGTTGATATATGTTGAGTGTATTCTGCACATTCATTTGGTACTTCATTTGTTGCTCTATCTTGGATAGATAAGAAATTATACTACAAAATATGTTTAGAAATGCCTCAAAATTGGCCCTTTTGGTAAGATAGTAAAAAACTTCAGCCTCCATTCGGCAAAGCCTCTATGCATCCTAGATAATAATGGGAGTAATTTTTGGCTTTTTTAGGTCAAAAAACATGGGATAAAGTACAGTAACGTATGAAAATATGAAAAAGTTGTTCTTTGAATAAATCTAATGATAGGGATTACTAGGCTGGACGCCAGACAATCCGGGTAGAGATTAAGTATATCTAATGAATTCATCAGCTCCAAACTGCTTCACGGTCTTTTCAGGGACATCGAGACGAGATTGAACCAATCGCACTCTACGAGCAATGCTCGACGCCTGGGATCGAACTTGTTCACTCGCTACACATTATTTTTAAAGAATTCTCTAACGTAAGTAAGCTGGTGGCGTAATCGGAGGCATGCTGATCATGTATTCGCTTAGTTGTTGGTTCGAATCCCGCACTCTTATTCCCATCAGTGACTGCCACCTGCCCCAACAGTCCAAGTGCATAGAGCAAAAGTGACGGCTTCGGCCGCAGGTACTCAGCGCCTTCTGGCGTAGGCTCCACACCACCTTCTCTACTGTGATGCCAGTGCTCGATCCCCCCCCCAAAAAAAAAATCATTATTGTTATTATCACTATTATTATTATTATTATTTTTATTATTATTATTATTATCATTATTATTATTATTATTATTATTATTATTATTATTATTATTATTATTATTATTATTATTATTATTATTATTATTATCATTATTACTATCATCATTATCATCATCATCATCATCATCACCATCATCATCATCATCATCATTATTATTATCATTATTATCATTATTATTATTATTATTATTATTATTATTATTATTACCATCATAATAATAATAATAATAATAATAATAATAATAATAATAATGATGATGATGATGATGATGATGATGATGATGATGATGATGATGATGATGATGATGATGATGATGATGATGATGATAATAATAGTAATAACAATATTAATAATAATAGTGATGATGATGATGGCGATGATGATGATATTATGATGGTGATGATTATGATGATGATGATGATGATGATGATGATGATGATGATGATGATGATGATGATAATAACAATAATAACAATAATAACAATAATAACAATAATAACAATAATAACAATAATAATAATAACAATAATAACAATAATAACAATAATAACAATAATAACAATAATAACAATAATAACAATAATAACAATAATAACAATAATAACAATAATAACAATAATAACAATAATAACAATAATAATAATAACAATAATAACAATAATAACAATAATAACAATAATAACAATAATAACAATAATAACAATAATAACAATAATAACAATAATAACAACAATAACAATAATAACAATAATAACAATAATAACAACAATAACAATAACAATAACAATATCCACTGCACCAATCATAGTCATTTGTGGACTGAAAATTTTCCCTCATCCTCACTCTTACCCACGGTTGCAGAAGGGATTCCTTCTGCTCCGTTGCCTCTAAGGACGCACGCAGACAGACTTCCGGAAGGGGGTAAGGGCAATTTAATGTCAGACGTGAGTTTCCCAGCTGAATAAAAGTTATCTGAAATGTCGATGGCTTCAAAATACAAGACATCATATCTGATTTTATGAGACATTATGCATATATATATATATATGTACATTATGCATATATATATATATATATATATATATATATATATATATATATGTGTGTGTGTGTATATATATATATGTGTATATATATATATATATATGTATATATGTGTATATATATGTGTGTATATATATATATATGTATATATGTGTATATATATGTATATGTATATATATGTATATATATATATATATATATATATGAAAAAGGTGGAAAAAATACAATCACGGCTCTCGTTCCGCGTTTATTCCTGACCGGTTTCACTTGTAGCTTCTTCAGAGGAAGAAGCTACAAGCGAAATCGGTCAGGAATAAACTCGGAACGAGACCCATTACTTTTTTCCACGTTTTTCAACTTGTCACAATGTCTCAATATATATATATATATATATATATATATGTGTGTGTGTGTGTGTGTGTGTGTGTGTGTGTGTGTGTGTGTGTGTGTGTGTGTGTGTGTGTGTGTGTGTGTGTGTGTGTGTGTACAGATGTGGACTTGCTCCCGGACTTGCATATCTGAAAAGCACCTTCGCTTTCTACTCGAGACATAAACAAAGAAAACCCTTTTACGCTACCCGTGTGGGATGCTTTACCAACAGACGGATGGCGCTGTCGTGGGCTCCCCTCTAAGCGTTATCTTTGTTTTGTTTTTTCTCCTTCTTCTTATGGGCACAGTAGATGAAATTATTTTAGGCCAAATTAGTCAACCTTCCCTTTACTACATAACGTCAGACCATCTTCGACTGAGGGGAGATGGAAGATTGAAATAGGAGAAACAAAGGAAAGGATCATGAAGGGATCGCTACGTTGAACCAATTTGCTGTCGATGTTGTGCTGTGCCATATATATAGCATGGCCATGGCAACCTTCAGCCTCCCAATCCGCATCCTAAACTATCCCACCACTACCGAACCAACCAGAACCATGACGAGTGGTTTGTATGGAAAGCCAAAAATTCAGTTGGCGGAAGAGGGGCCTTCAGCATGTCGGCGGATTATTTGTGTGAGCAGGTACCCCGGCGTGGAAGGCGGTGATACGCCAAGACCCATTAACAGATAACAGGGCTGATAAGACCGCCACAATATCTAAGGCGAATGTAAAATGGCCTTCCAGGCCCTACACTGACAAACCAAGTCAACCCAACCTGATTGTAACCCACTCCAGACTTGCCTCCGCCTGACCCTATCTGGTCGCTTCCTCGTGAGTCGTGAATTTATCTCCCCTTTACATCTTAAAACACTACAAGATCTGGAACATGGGACGTCGGGCAACCTGTGAGGAACGGTGGCATCTCAAGTATGGTAAAGGTCAGGCTAGAAACAAGAATTAAGTTCTGAAACTTTATATATATATATATATATATATATGTTCGAGTCCTGGGCAGTACCACATTTCAATTTCAGCATGCTGGCCTTTGATGGCTTAGAATTAAAGTTGTGCACACACACACACACACACATATATATATATATATATATTATATATATATATATATATATATATATATATATATATATATATATATATATATAATTAACTATACAATGACAAATAACTGAAGGTGGAGGAAGGAGAATTTTAATGCTTCAACGTTTCGACCCACAGGGTCTTGATCACAAAGCTACAACATGGACATTTTATACAGAGGCAGGTAATCTCTTGGGACGCCTAGGAGAGGTTGTTGCCCCATTCATAACATTCGTGTATTTATTTTCTTTAACTATTAATAAACTTGTGGCTTTTGTTTAGCTTATAAAACCTACTCTATGGTTAATGTTATTATTGGTGTTAATATAAGCTGCTTCTATTTTCTTTCTCAATCTTTCTCAATGCAACAAAGGAACTCGATATATCACAGTTCCAAACCTCAATATAAATTCACACTTACGCACATTCCTCTTAAAAGCAGGCATTATGATAGCTAGACCATCAGGTAGCAAAGTGGGGTATTTGGTCACACGTAGTAATAACCCAACTAATGAAAACAGTATTGTATATAAGATACCATGTAAAAGCTGCCTATTTTGGAGAAACAGGTCGTGGACTTGATAAAAGGTTATACGAACACAAAAATTATGAAAAACCCCACAGATTTTCTAATTCTACTGTAAGGCATATAGATAAATATGACCCATCTTTCAATTATTAACAGTGAATGAAGAGAATTTATTGTGTCTCGGTATGATTATCTTATCTGTAATCCCTTGTCTACGTGTACATTCGGGAACTGAACGTATTATTCTTTAACAAGGTTTATCTATAACCATATGGTCATTTTTTATACTAGAAAATAGCAAAGACATTACAACATGACAGGGTAAGGGTTTAATACCATTACTGTCAAAAACGTCCCGTGCGACCTAATGAAATAGCCAGGCGGCATCCAGAATAATTAGAAAAGTGACATCAGATGCGAAAGTTGTAGACAGTCTCAGGCTCGGATGACATGTTACCATCCTCAACCCGGTTTTTTTTTTTATGTTGGAGAGATGTTGGAGAGATGTTGGAGATGATGGAGAGATGGACTGACCCACTCGGGATGTGATTAGTTTCGATTAATTCAGACGAGGTTTTATTTCCCTCAAGTGTCTTACTTCTTGTTGTTCGCCCTTCGATGTCGAAGATGACCATGGCATTGCCTTTTACTTTTGTTATTCTTTTCTTAATTTTTTTTTTGCTCCCCCCCCCCTTTTTTTTCCTGAAGGTGGCGGACCAGACCTATCTAGGCGAGAAAGCCCCTCTCACATGTAGGGCAAAAGTGGGTAGGAGCCATGGTGGTGTTTGTGCCGGATGTCCTAGCCTTTCTTGCCTGACACTTCCGCTCGGCCTGATGTATTTCTCATAACCGGGATGGAAACAATATTGTGTTCCCCGGACCAACAGTCTATTCAGAGATCACCTTGCCACTATGATGGAAAAGTTCATCAAACGCTGCATTAGCGCTTCTGAACCCAAATGTTCACCAGAGTAGCTTGCTGGTGCTGACCATTTGCCGAGACCGGGACATCCCTGTGCTGAATAAAATAATTTGACGGCAGCCGAGGAAATTTGTAACTCGTGAACAACGACGAAGACGTTAATCTGGGGCGGGTTTAACCCTGTAGAGATTTTACTTCAGCTGAATGAAATCGCCTGGTTGCAGCCAAAACAAATATAGGCTGTCAGCCTTGGTAACTTTGCAATCAAGGGCAGAAAGAGTTTTAAGACAGATAGAAAAGGGAAATAGAAGGTAGTTGGGTCGTATTAATATGAAATGACAGAGGCAAGAAAGCATTGTTACTCATGACTTATACATGCATTTTGGCTTCGATCAGAAGTTTATTCAGACAAATGAAACCACCGAAGGCCTTTGTTATTGAGGAGCTACACACTTCTGTGGTTGCCAACAAGTAATTTTATTCACCTATGGGAATCCCCCCCCCCCAACCTTAGCAGCGTAGGGCTAGTTAACCCTCTCGCTACTGAGAGATAATTGTAAGTTTTATTCTGGCTTCCACGAGACGATATTATTCAGCTTAGGGGAACCTGTAGTTAGAGTTATTTTTTTCTTCATGTGGCAAACGCAACTGAAAGAAAGAAATAGTACAAACAGCAATGATTTCCAAGTTGTTTCTCACAAGAACCACTGAACCCTTTCTCATGATCCAATAGTACTGTTTCACAGCTACGTATTTTATACATTCATGTTCGCGAGCGACAATAACTTTCCAGAATTAATTCTGGAAGTAATGGTGCTTGTAACGAGAGGCATCACATCAGTCAATATTGCATAACAGTATCGGAGTTATTCATGTTATGTTTGTGGCTTTTATGCGCAAGTAATTAAGTTTTTGTGGTCTTCAAGATGAATTTACGTAATTAGACTGCTTCATGGTGTCCAAAATGTTGGTAGTGCTCTCATAGCTATCGAAAGAACTAAATGTTCGTCAGCCGAAAGAGGTCGAGATTTAATCCTTATACTACATCAACTCTTCTACAAAATACCTTCTTTTGTCGTCTCCAAAAGGTGGTGGTGGTGGTGGTGGTGGTGGTGGTGGTGGTGGTGGTGGTGAAGAAGAAGAAGAAGAAGAAGAAGAAGAAGAAGAAGAAGAAGAAGAAGAAGAAGAAGAAGAAGAAGAAGAAGAAGAAGAAGAAGAAGAAGAAGAAGAAGAAGAAGAAGAAGAAGAAGAAGAAGAAGAAGAAGAAGAAGAAGAAGAAGAAGAAGAAGAAGAAGAAGAGGAAGAGGAAGAAGAAGAAGAGGATGAAGAAGAAGAAGAGGAAGAAGAAGAAGAAGAAGAAGAGGAAGAAGAGGAAGAAGAAGAAGAAAGTATTAAGGCATGTGTGCATTGGACTGAACAGGGAGATTCCAACAGTGCATGGTTGTTAAAATAAGTTCTTCGTTGTATCAAAAGTGTCAAGGGGGTTTTAATTCATATATTATTGGAAAAGGCGTTCGCCATTTATTGTTTGGCGAGATAAATGAATAACACACTTACAAAGGCGGAGCATGCCGACAGGAGACCTTTTGGTCCATATCTAGGTCATTTGCGGTGCAGTCCTACGACGTTTCTCGGAGTTTGTCTAATCCGACAAAGAGACTCAGTATTAAAGTGTCGAAAAATAAATATGTTTCTTCAACTGTATGACCCATTCTTCAGCTGGAAACTGGCAGAATCTCAAGTTCGGAGTTCTCCAAAATTTGGAACAAAATCTCCAGAAAACCGAGGTGTTTCTGGTATCCGTAGTATTCCAAGTTTCAGAACACTTTCTTCCAAATATTGACGATTTCTGAATTTCAAAGATTCCAAACAAGGATGATGATTTGTACTAGTTTTAGTGTTAGCCATTATTAAATAAATGAAGTGTGCCACCGGTCTAAATGGTTCGTCCGTGATCGTACTGAGATTTCATGACTGAATAAATTAAATTGTCGATAGTCATAGAAACAACTTCGCCAACTGTGTAGTTAATGAATGGAATAAACTTCCTGCAGAGGCAGTGCAATGTAGTTCAGTTCGAAGCTTTAAGATTCGTTTAGATAAACATTTAAGCAAAATGCTGTAATGACTGTCTTTTATTTTATATCATTTGATTATTTGTTTGTTATTATTTGTCTATTTATTTATTATTTGCTTGATTTCCATTTATCATTATTTATCTGTCAGTTTATTATTATTTACTATTTACCTGTTTGTTTATTATTTAACTATACCTATGTATTATTTATTTTATTTATTACTATTTATTTTATTATGATTTTTATTCTATTTTATCCTTTTTTTTTATCATTTATATATATTTTTTCGCATACGACCTAGTTATGGACCAAAAGGTCTCCTGTCGGTATGCTCCGCGTTTGTAATCCTTTGTAATAACAATATTGCTGGTTATCACAACGGGTTGATCTAGCTGTCTAGAGTGAAAAGCAGCTGTTGTCAGCGAGACTGAAGAATAAAGTTTCACGAAGACACTCTTGTGAAATATGTTCAGAACTCTGTCCAAAATCATATATTTACATTCCATCCATGAATATAAGCAAGTTCCACTGTTTCAAGTTTGTTCACTAGTCTGAAGAGATAACAACCCCAGTGCATCTCCTTGACACTTTTTTTCGACCGAGGCAATATCAAGACAGTAAGCTGACTGTATGTTCGATGAAGAATCGTCAAAGCCGCGGTTATCTGCAGATGACAAATGAATATACTTTGATATACAATGTACTCATCAAGCTTAAAGCAACGTTTTGGATGACAATTTTATTCATATTTTACGAGAAAAGAATACTACGATAATCAAGAGAACAATCAAGTGTTGCCCATGACATTACGGTAAAAACGATTTTGACGCAACGGTCACAGTAAATTCACTACTGCGGCTATCCAAACCTGACCTTAGAACTATGCAATATATATGTATATATATATATATATATATATATATATATATATACTTCATTAAAAGTGAAGGCTAATTGTGCATTTATTATTTTCTTAAATGTATTTTCCATATGCCTTACTATGGACCTATGTTCCTTTGAAAGGAGGTTTAAGGCTTCACTGTAGATGATGTTTGCTATATCGAGATTTCAGGCTCAGGTCCCTTCTTCAGCAGCTTTAGGAATATTCTATCTGGTCAGGATAAGAATTGTTCCGATGAATGATATTACTTTATATACTTACGTTTGCATACTTGTTCTTCACTGTGGAAGGTTACCGGTCACTTGGGAGAGGTTACCTGGTAACTCAGGCAGTGATGAAATGTCACGTACTAGGGGAAGTCTCAGGCTTCGTGTTGTGACGAAATGTCGTATGTTTGGGCTTGTGGCGTTTTGTCTCGTACTTGGATTTGTGGGGTTATGTCTCAAGCTTGGGTTTGTGGCGGTTTGCCTCATGTTTGGGAGGGCTTTTGCGTAACTCCCTTTTGAATGCTGAAGCTATTTTCACTGCCCTCTCTTTCGTGGTGTATGGGACAGTGTTCCAAGTGGCTCAAATGCAGCAAAGGAATCAGTTTCCCCGAATATGTCAGATTGAATGACGTCACTGCCTAGTGTGCTGTTTTTTGTCTATTTTGGATGTTAAAACGGATATTTTTGTTTTGTCATCAGTGGGGTTTTTTTCTGACTCAACCTCAGTGAGGAAATTGTGTACAGGAATGTTCCTGCCGTTGAAGTGGGGTAATGTTGTCTCGTCTTTGATGACTGTGATAAGGTTTTGTGTGGTCATGGTGTTTAGTAACGCGAGTGTATCTTATGAAGAATTGCTAGAAGAGGGAGTGGTCATGTTTTGTTTATTTGAATATTGTGCGGAGCAGCTTCGTGTACAGGGTCTATCTGTCGAGTCAGAGTTGTGTTTGGACCCGTTCATGTATGAAATAAGATGTGTGGAGACAGTTTTGCTCCTAGATGGCACTGATAACGAAAGAATACTACTTACCCAAGATGATGTACAGGGGTTAAGGACCGTAGTGAAGACTGCCGTCGGGTGAGTTGGCGGTGAGGTGCACTTCTGCAAACAGGGTGAGGGATTAGTATTTGTGTACGTTATGAGAGTTGATTAAAAGATAAAATTATATATATATATATATATATATATATATATATATATATATATATATTGTGGCATGACAGGGATGGAATGGGTGGGAATGATTATATGCCTTTTCCTTTTTGGCTACCTCCCTTGTAAGGGGGAAAAAGTCTTGGTATATGTATGTATGTATATATATTTATATATATATATATGTTGTGGCATCATGACAGATGGATGAGTGATAAGAATGGAAATTGACGACTGGGAATGAGGCTTTATTCCTGACCGGTTTTTTCAGAGGTAATAATTTACATAATGTGAATTCGTTGGTATTTATAGGAAGTTGCTGTGGTTCATGGGGGTGCGGGGTGAGAATCTGCCTGTTGATTGGTTCGTTGGTTAGGTTGGGTCTGGTGCGCTTCGGGTGGGGGGAAGCTGCCTGTTTATGCGTGATCAATTGTCCCAAAACGTATTTTGCGGCAAGTTTCGCAATGTTAATATCACATGTTCTGTTGTTGATGCAATCGTTGGTGTTTATGTATATCGCTTCTAATGTTTTCCTTTGTGGTTTGCTTATGTTTTCGTATAGAATGCTTGCTTGGCTCCATTGAATAAATGCTGTTTTTCTTCGATGTGGTTTATCCAGGTGTTTGTTTTGCGGTGGTGACGAATATCAGCTCTGTGTTCGTATAGACGTTTGTTTAGTCCTCTGTGTGTTTGTGCGTGTGTGTGTGTGTGTGTGTGTGTGTGTGTGTGTGTGTGTGTGTGTGTGTGTGTGTGTGTGTGTGTGTGTGTGTGTGTGTGTGTGTGTGTGTGTGTGTATGTGTGTGTGTGTGTGTGTGTGTGTGTGTGTGTGTGTGTGTGTGTGTGTGTGTGTGTGTGTGTGTGTGTGTGTGTGTGTGTGTGTGTGTGTGTGTGTGTGTGTGTGTGTGTGCGTGCGCGTGTGTGTGATTCACCATGGTCTTGGACCACGTGTTGGACTCGTGATCAACAGCTATTTCCCTCCCGGAAGAGAGCTCAGAGCTCATATATGACCGATCTATGGGTAACGTTGTGACCTTACACACACACACACACACACACAACTCCCCGCCCAGGAGAGTTGGAGTAACAACCATATCACGCTAGTGATCCAAAGAATCGCACTTTATTACATGATGAAAAAATAAAAGTCTGACTCTCCTTACAGCGGAATACAGCTGTGGTGTGACAACCAAAATTATCCCAGAACTGGCTGATAAAACATATGTGAAGAGATTAAAAAGATGGATTTTTATTTTCAAGAGTGAAGAAAGAGGTGATAAAAACGTATGAGAAGAGATTAAAAAGATGATTTTTAAAGAGTGAAGAGAGAGGTGATAAAAACATATGAGAAGAGATTACTTATTTATTTATTTATTTTTATTTATTTATTTATTTGTTTATTTATTTATTTTCTTTTATTTATTTATTTATTTATTTATTTTCTTTTATTTATTTATTTATTTATTTATTTTTTGAAAGAGTGAAGACGGGTGATAAAACTTGAGAAGAAATTAATCAAATGAATTTGTATTTATTTATTTATTTATTTACTTAATTGTTTATTTTATTCTATTTATTTATTTTTTATTTTATTTTTTATTTATTCATTTATATATATTTTTTTGAAAGAGTGAAGAGAGAGGTGATATGATAATGGTATTTAGATTACAAAATAGGAAGTGAAGAGAGGTGATTAAAAAGATGGATTTTATTTATTTATTTACTTACCTATTTATTTATTTACTTGTTTTATTTTATTTATTTTCTATTTTATATATATATATATATATATACATATATATATATATATATATATATATATATATCTGTATCTATATATATATATATATATATATATATATATATATATATATATATATATATATATACTTTTGAAAGAGTGAAGAGAAAGGTGATATGATAATGGTATTTAGATTACAAAAAAAGGAACAAGGACAAGGGATGAGGGAAAATTGCTGGTGTGAAATGAAATGAAATGAAATGAAATGAAATGAAAGAGTTCATGGTAAAAATATTTAGGACATCGCTTAAAAGTTGCCAAGAAGCACATTTCTTTCAACCTGATGCATCTGTTTATGAAGTAAACTAGAATATATAATCCAGGATAACATTCCCAATGAATTTCAAAGTTTCATTAAAGATGATTTAGAGACGTGACACCCTGAGTACAACTCCTTCAACCTCGTATACAAGAAGGTAAATACAAATATGTAAATACACACACACACACATCCACGAAAGAAAACGCTTGATCGTATTCCTAATACAGACATAACGGAAGTCACAAGGCACCCAATTCTCCCTGTGTGGGTACAATCGAACTGGGCACGTATTTCTGGCTGGTCGGCCGTAGGCATTTCGTACTGGCGTACTAAAACAGGACTATGGCCTATCTTTACAGTCCTCTGGATTTGTATGAACGACCACAAACGCCACAGCAGCCCTGTAAACTCGAAGACGCTCAAATGAAGCCCACTCAATGTGAAAACGATCATTTTATGAATACAAAACTGAAATATCTTTTTTTTAGAAATTCCCCTTACTACAATAACAGTCAGGGTCATACCTTCAGTGAAATAATAAAGAGCTTAAGAACATAAGAACATAAGAATGAAGGAGACTGCAAGAGACCATAAGGCCTACACTAGGCAGTTCCGTATCCATCACCACCTGTCATCCCCATCCATAAAGTTGTCTAATCGTTTCCTAAAACTTTCTTCCAACAATGCTGAAGGCAAACCAAATTCTATTTGTAATACGCTCTTTGATTTTTTTCCCCGTCAGAAGGAGACTGGATCAGTGAAATGAGGCGTCGCCTTTACATTTTACTCTACCGAACAACAGACGATTCAGTTCAGCCAAGGGCCACATTTTGGACAAAATAGGCTCTCCAACGATCAGAATTCCTTTTCACCAAAGTCTGTTCCTCTACTGAATACAAAGTCGACTTGTAGTTTGCCAAACTAAGTTCTTAAACGTGTGTCACGACCCATTAAAGGTACAAAACAATACTCGCTAATGTAACGCTCCATATCGTTAATGTAAACGAATGTATGCGTTCCTTCTCGATTCAACAGAGTAAAAGAGAAGTGGTCAGAATAATTCCTCAAGCACCATTTTAAACTAAACTGAGAACAGATACTACTGGATTCTTAATGGTTTCCCGTACAAAGATTCGTTAGAATATATATATTTTTTCACGACAAATGAAAGAAATGTCGATTTCAAAAGAGCGTTGTCGTTTGTAATGAGTTATACAATTCCTATTATGATGACCGTTCATCTTTTTCGAATCATACGTCACTCTTCCTTCCATTTCAACCACGCCTAGCAAGCAGATTCGTCTTCGTGGCAATATGTTGGTAGCATGTGGCTAAAAAAAAAAGAGAGAGAGAGAGAGAGAGAGAGAGAGAGAGAGAGAGAGAGAGAGAGAGAGAGAGAGAGAGAGAGAGAGAGAGATCCGGGAGTATTATCGACGCTTGGCACTCAGTAAAGAGGATAAACAGCCTCATGGCCCTGTACCACATGAAACCACTACAGATACAAGAAAAGGGATGTTTCTGTGTCTACGCAGTTCGACATTTTCTAAATAAATAAATAAATAAATAAACGAGTAAATTAATAAGTTTATAAATAAATAATTAAATGGATTAAAAAACAGATAAATAGATTAAAGAAAAAATGAATAGATAAATAATTCAATGGGTAAATGTATAAATAGATAAATGAAGAAATAGGTGAATTATCAGCCTCATGGCCCAGTACCATATGAAACAATTACAGGTACAAGAAACGGATAGAAAGTTGATGAGCACATTCAACCGATTCTACTCGTGTACAAACACATGTAATTCACTATGGTCTTGGATCATGTGTTGGACTCGTGATCGACAGCTACTACCCTTCCAGATGTGAGCTCAGAGCTCATGTATGACCGATTTATGGGTAATGCTGTGACCTGACACACACACAAACGCAGACACCCAACTCCCCGCCCACGAGAGATGAAATAACGGCTCACAGCGCAGCGATACTGAAATTTTTTCAGCCCTGGGCGGGATCCGAACTCGAACCACTGGGTTGGCAGTTGCGTACGCTACCACTGTGCGCATGCGTGCATGTGCACGCAAGCATACGTGTGTGTGTGTGTGTGTGTGTGTGTGTGTGTGTGTGTGTGTGTGTGTGTGTGTGTGTGTGTGTGTGTGTGTGTGCGCGCGCGCGTTCAGTTCCCAACTTCCTAGTCTCGAGATTCGACATTGGAGACAACTAGATGCAATAATTTAGAATATAGAAAATAAGTAAATAAATAGATAAATTAATCTATTTAAGAAACATGAATATATAAATAAAATCAATAATTAGATTAATGAATAAAACCCCTTCGGTTAGTAAATTTGTTATCGAACACGTTAACTCGGGTTCCGAAATTAATAGAGTTTATAATGGCAAATACCCGACGATTTCATTCAGTTTAGATGCCTCTCACTTCGAAGTAGTGACGTGTCTGACATAACTGGGTCTCGGTGGATCGAGCAACCTGTGCGTGCCTATCTTTATTGCAGGAGCCCAAGATGATGGTCGTCACTTGTATTCAAAGATGTGGTTTGCCTACGATGCAAACTGGCCCGTGCGGATCTCTATCGCATGAAACGAGGTATTGAAAAATACGAGTTGATACATACGATAACATATATATAATATTATATTATTATTTCCACTGCTCAACTACAACAACAACAACAACGGCAACAACAACAACAACAACAATAATAATGATGATGATAATAATAATAATAATAAAAATAATGATGATGATGATGATGATGATGATGATGATGATGATGATGATGATGATGATGATGATGATGATGATGAAAATAATATGCCAAAGGCTTTTCCTTCTCACAAAGTCAAAAGACATAATTCCACTCCCACCCATTCCACTTCCATCTACCACTCCCTC
>NC_134815.1:7637768-7650268 GCF_046742065.1 Oratosquilla oratoria | reverse complement strand
CAAAAAATATTGCAAGATTTACTGTATTTATTTTGTTCTGACGCACAAGCTCTGGCCGTTAATTCTAAAGTAACGGTCAATTCATTTGAATGTATTTATGCAGTTTCATTGTGCTTTCCCTGCATATATGTATTGCTTGAGGCTACTTGAACTCATCTTTCTCTCATCTCTTCCTCTCTCTTTCTCTCTCTCTCTCTCTCTCTCTCTCTCTCTCGCTCTCTCTCACACACACACATACACACACACACACACACACACACACACACACACACACACACACACACACACACACACACACACATTTTCTTTCGTTGTTTTGCCATGGAAGTTGATTTCATATCGAAGGTCAAATACAGACACACCACGGAGATCTAGTATCACCCTTACTTTTATAGGGTATACTGGACTCTGTCTCTACCGAGAAAAAACTAAAGCTATAAAGCGAGCCATCATTCTTTTATAAGATGAACATCAGTGTGCGCGGCGCACATAAGCCATGTGTAGCGGAGGCCGTCGTTGCTAACGTCATCATGCAAATATAAATACTGAACGGTTTTGTGCTCGCTGCAGTTGGACTTTTCTTTTTCTTTTTTCATTCACATATATGAACATCAGCTTATGTACCCACAGAATAAACAAAGAGACGATAGGAAGAAAGAGGATGCATGAATGAAAATAAATCAATGAAATAATAAAAGACAAATAAACGAAAAAGAAGTGTTTAGACATCGGATTTAAACGTACCAATAGATATAAGTATAGAGATGGAGATAGAGAGGAAACAGACAGACAGACAGAGAGAGAGCATGCATGGAGGAAACAAGAGATGAGAAAATACAAACAATGAGTGTTGCAAAAAGAACACTTATATTTTATATTGTTTCCTTTTGCATATGCAAATTAGTCAATAACACGCTTTGCAGATCGAAAGCTGTCCGATTGTGTCAATTCGTTCTTCCTTGAGCTCTTCAATAGAATTCCCCGCGATATCGATTCAGTAGATTGAGGTGTTCGACAGGGTGACGGACGGAGCCAGCTGAGAGAAGAATTTCCGTTGGAACAGGGTCCCTAACCAATGAGAAGTCGTGCAGTACGGAGTCTGCCTCTGTCGAAGAAAACGGAGTGACTTCTGTGTCCGCAGGCTCTGTGCACTAGGCCCGATATTGAATGCGTCCCAAGTACTGTACGGTACAAGGTCTATATACACACCTTGGTACGTTATAGGGCGCAAAATCCGTTTCGTCATTGGTCCTGGAGTGCCCGCTACTTACTTGTTGCCTCTGCAACTGCTGAGTCATCTCTCTGTCTGTCTCTCTGGAAGCTGGCAAGACGACAGCTGTTTGGCTTCCTGCGGATGAATTTATCTCCATGTGTACATCGGACTTCGACCTCTCTGCCGACCTTTAAGGAACAGCCTCTCTGACAGTTTGCAGCCAGAAACGGAAGAAATTTCTGCCTTTTTCTTTTTCCAAAATGTTGCAGATGTTTTATCCATATTAGGTAGGGGTGGCGTCAGGGATAATTCCCGTTAATATATATCACTTTTAGGCATTTCATCCCAGTCAGGAATTTCCTTCAGATTATTATCTTTTAGAGGATACAAAAGAAAAACATTACATGAGCGTCAGATGACCGATTTAGTTGTAGATGAATCTATTAGCACGTCTTTATTATGATCCCTCTGAAACTACTACAATCACACTTGTCTCCCTTTCCCTTGTAAAGTGGAACTATACAGGCACTCCTCCAGTCCTCTGGCACTCTACCCTCTCTTAAACAAACATTAAATAACCTTACCATCCAGTCTACCATAACTGTACCTCCTTTTTTTCAGACATTCTGCATGGCATCCATCCAACCCAGGTGCCTTACCTGCTCTCATCATCTTAACAGCTGCTTTCACTTCATTTTTCCTTATTTCTCCTCCAGTTTCCTCACTCATCATTCTCATTTTTTAGTGCTCCCCACTGCAACTACCTTTCCCTCCCTAACCTCCTTCACATTTAACAACTCCTTAAAATAATCTGCCCACCTTCCACACACTGCCTTCTCTTCCATTATCATCTCTCCATCTGCACTCTTTACCTTTTCTTCTCTACTTGATTCGCCTCCTCTTCCTCTTTTAATTTCTTTCCAAAACATATTTCTATTGCTTTCAAAATTTTGTCATACTCTTACCCCATTTCACATCTGCTCTCCTCTTTGCCTCCTTAATCTTATGCTTTACTTCTCTTCTCTTTACTTTATACCCCTCATACGATTCCCTCGTCCTAATTTGTAACCAATCTATGAAATCCTGCTTCTCTTCCACACCCTTCTTTGCTTCCTCATCCCACCACTCACTACCCTTCCTTCTATTTCCTCCCGTCCTCCTTGTTCCACACACCATCTTTGCACACCTTATGACTCCCTCCTTGAACCATCCCCATTCCTCCTCCACTCCTAGTTGTACTCTATCCTTCACTACCTCCCACTCCTCTCTCAGCTTCTTCTTATACTCCTTCTCTTTTTCTTTCTTATTTAAGCATTCACTCTGAGTACCTTCCTACCTTCTACCCTTCTCCTTCTCCACCTATTCTCCACACTCAACTTACCTTCCACCAGAAAATGATCTGATATTTCCCCCACTCTCTCCCCTTAGAACATGTACCATACTCCTGGTCACCACTATATAGTCCATTAACACTCTATCTACCACCCTTCCATTCACCACCCTCTCCCATGTGTACTTATGCTTGAATTTCTTCCTAAACACTGTATTTGCTATCATCAACTCTCTTTCTAGACACATCTCCACCATCACCTCTCCACTACGATTCTTACCTGGAAGTCCATGCTTCCCAATCACTCCGTCTATTGGTTCATTTCCTACCCTAGAATTAAAGTCTCCTAATACAACTACATTGACATTTCTTCCTAATCTCTCTATGCACTCATATAAATCTATCCAAAAAGCGTCCCTTTCCTCTATGCTCTACTCACTACCAGGCCCATACGCACTTACAAAGACCCACATCTCCCTTCCCAGCTTCACCTTCATTCACATCAACCTGGAAGAAACCTCCTTCCACTCCACTACACGCTTACTTATCTCTCCACTTACTAGTATAGCCACCCCTTCTCTCCCTCGTCCCTTATATATATATATATATATATATATATGTATATGTATATGTATATATATATAATATATATATATAGATATATATATGTATATATGTAATGTAAATATATATATATATATATATATATATATATATTATGAATATATATATATGTACATATGTATATGATCCACTATATTTGTTTACTTATCTATTATTTTCATTTACGCTCTTATGGTTCATTTCTAATATATATGGTACTAATATATATGGTAATGTAATTAAAAATAAAAATTAAATGAACAATACGATGCTGTTTGAGCGAATTTAAGAGATGAGAGAAGAAGCTGGTTGGGGTTGAGCGTGGCAGAAGTGGAAAGTTTCGAAACTCGAGATCGGCTAAAAATCTCAAGGAGAAGGATCACGTTCGAGTGGAGACCGACCTGGTCAAGGGTGAAGGTTGTTACAGTCCCTTCAGCGGTCTCGGGCGAAACAATCCCCACAACATTTCTTACCTGACCAGTCATGGCTGAGTTTATGTAATACGTTCTTGGGGTAAGGTGGTTCCGCAGGTCGAGAGGAAGTTGCAATTGGCCAGGAAATCAAGAGGGTGTGTCTCGTTTCGCTTGAGATAACAGAGGGTTGGGTATGTCAGCCCTTCAGCACAATGACGTGTTTTCAACCTTCATCTCATCTAAAGGTAGACTATTCTATTCACCTGAAAGTGTGACCTCTGGACAAAATCATTCTCGATGGATTGAGACTCATTTTTGTCCAAAGGTCGTCGCATCAACTGGATAAAAATGTCTGCCGTCAGACCAATGATTAGTGAAATGAGGCAATGCTGTGCCGATGGGGTGAAAGGGCGACTTGGCCAAAAAGAGGCGCAGTGCAAGCAGTGACTGAAGAAACGCTGAAAATGATAAGAGAGAGAGAGAAATAAAAGATTAAAAGAGGTGGAGGACGACTTAAACCAAAAGCGAACGATAACATGAAAAAGAGGGGATTGTATATATATATATATATATATATATATATATATTTATATTTATATATATATATATTATATATAAATATGTGTGTGTGTGTGTGTGTGTGTGTGTGTGTGTGTGTGTGTGTGTGTGTGTGTGTGTGTGTGTGTGTGTGTGTGTGTGTGTGTGTGTGTGTGTGTGTGTGTGTGTGTGTGTGTGTGTGTGTGTGTGTGTGTGTGTGTGTGTGTGTGTGTGTGTGTGTGTGTGAAGAAAGACCAGGGGCAACGGATTGAATGATTGATTTTTCTTATTCCTTTATTCAATTTATTTATTTATGTATTTATTTGTTTGTTTATATTTTTATAATAAAAGTGTAACGAGCTACTTCACACTGTTAAAATGGTCGCCACACACCATGACTTGGTCGTGACCTCTTTCAGCTAAAAGCACGTTTGTATAATCAATGTTCACGAGATGAGATTTGGCCTGACGACCCTCGCTCCTCCGAGGCCTCCAGAGGACGTCGCTACAGAATGGGAGAAGTCTTCGTCCGTACGTCTTCAGCGACTTCTTCAAGAAATAGAAATTTTACAGAGATCCCTCCCCTAGCCGGCCAGCGCCCTCGGATTGGTAAAGGACTTTTGACCCCGATTTGGATCGAGGTAGGCATTGGATTATCTGGTCCCCATTAGCCCGCATTTCAAAAGCCCGCCAGAGGAGGAACCTCTTCAAATGAGGTGACGGCGACACCGTTGGAAGATAGGTCTCATTAACTCTAAGATTCTGCCGTCTTCTTCAACAATGGATCTCTCGTGGCGGCCGGAAGGTTTCACGATCGTCTGAGACACCGTGCAACTGTCGGAAGCGGTCTCATCAGCTCTGACCGCATTGCCTCGGTTGGACAGGAGTCCTTCGGCCCCAAGGTTGATGCTACTGCCGAGGAGAGTCACATTAGCCCTTACTGAGACCAGGCCATCGAAAGCTTCTTCGGCTTCCCAAGGACGCCGGTCTGCATTGAGAATGGGTCTCATTAGCCTAGACCAATACAGTAGACCCTAATGGAATCGAAGGTTCTTCGAAGAGAAATGGAGATGTCGGATGAAACCTCTCTTACCTCCAAGTGACCCCACGCATACATGTACACAACCATACTCACATATACCCTCACAAACATACATACGTACATATAACACGTATACACTTACACAAACACACACATATACATACACACATATACAAATACATATATATACACACTCGTGTGGGGTTCCCTTCAGCTGAATAAAAACGGCTTTCTATAACCAAAATATGGATATGACGTTCACTTTCCTCTAAGAGGCTGGTATAAAAGAGGGTAGAGAGAGGGGTAGAAAATGGGTTGTTGCATTTTATAGGTAGATTGTTTGTAGATAACAGCCCGAGCGAGCTGTCTGAGTCCGCTTTGTGTAGATAATAAAATAGATAGGCTCGGAGCTTGAATATATATATATATATATATATATATAAATATATATATATATACATATATATACATACATATATATACATATATATACATATATATATATATATATATATATATATATATACATGTTGCTGAAACGACACCTCTTTTTAACCAAAGTGAGAATTATGCAGATATTCGAGATTATTCAAAGTGATGTTGTTGTAAAGGCTTGAAACAAAGAATCTGATTGGTGAAAGGGTGGAGGAGAAAATTCTAATTGGTTCACGAATGTAAGATCGCGCCCTTTGGGGAGGATCTTAAATATAAAGTTAAAGATCACTGGACTAAGGAAATGACTACGTCACTGCAAGAGTAAAGGCATTCTACTCCCGTCTGGCAGAGGTGATGGCAGAAAAGAAACAACAACCAAAAAGCAGCATTGTATCGTGGGTGGATGGGATGTACTCGTAGATTGTCATTCGCACTCTTAAGATTAGACCTCCTATGTCCCTCGTGTAGAACTTCCACGCGTGGAAGCCGCGTGGAAGTTCTACACGAGGGAATTGAAAAGAAAATGAGGAAAACTGTGGAAGCCGCACATATCGCCACCAGGGAAAATAACAATGACAGAGACGGATTTAAATGCCACCTCAAAAACAGCAAGTGTCTCGATAATTAAATCATTAGCCGAAGACAAGACCTGACACATCCACTCACAGCTGGCCCGGTTCCCCCTCGCTGCGAGTATGAGACTTGTGATCCTTTTGTAATGCAACACGTCCTCTGAAGAAGACCAAGTTGGTCGAAACTTTAGGGCAATAAACTCTCTTCCCAACACATCTTCGTTTGCCCTTCCCTACCCATTTCCCTCTCTCTATCATATATATATATATATATATATATATATATATATAATATATATATATATATATATATATATATATACATGTATATATATATTATATATATATACATACAGTATATACATATATATGTATATATATACAGTATATATATATATATATATATATCTATCTATATATATATATATTTATATATATGTAT
Source organism: Oratosquilla oratoria (assembly GCF_046742065.1). Classification (NCBI taxonomy): domain Eukaryota; kingdom Metazoa; phylum Arthropoda; class Malacostraca; order Stomatopoda; family Squillidae; genus Oratosquilla; species Oratosquilla oratoria. The sequence goes on along the minus strand of NC_134815.1, from coordinate 7,643,681 downwards.
ATATATAATACATATATATATATAAATATATATATATATATATATATATATATATATATATATATATATATATATCCATCTATCTATCGATCGATCGATCTATTTATCTATCTTATCACCGACTACCAGCAACTTCCAAAGACTACCTGCAACCTCTTTACGAACCGGAAGCTTTCCTGTAGGCATTTTCTGTCATTACAATTCACTATTACACAGAGGCAGAGAAGATCATGTCCTACACAGAATTCGAACAACACTCCTTCGGAAAACCGGTCTAGTGTGCTGCTAATTGCTCAACGGCAACATTAATGACAGGAAATGAGGTCCATGAGAGGAGCGAGAGAACACAGGAAGCTCTGAGCACAGGAAGTTGTGTCCGCTGAGAGAAAAGGAACACGGAAGGACGTGACCACCTCCCCCCAACACACACACACAAACATTCCCTCTTTTATACACAACTATCTTTTCATTTTCTTACAGACATTCTTCCCCTCCCACACAACCCTATCCTGCGCGAGCGGGTGGTCTGTCCTAAGTAGCCCATACCCCATAGACAAACATTCCTAAGCAGAAAGGGCAAGTACCTTCCTGGTAAAGTTGGTGGTGAACCTGGCACTGAAAAGGGAGGAAGGGAAGAATCAAGCACCATACAAACCATAAAAAAAAAAAAAAAAAAAAGAGAGAGAGAACACTAAAACTAAATTAAATGACAGAACTACATTTAGGCTAACAAAAGGTGTGGGAATAAAAATAGAAAATAAGAGAGATAGACACACACACGCACACACGACTCGGTGGCGCGGTTGGTAGAGTCCCCGACTGTCACTACGGCGGTCCGGATTCGAATCCTGCCCAGGGCTGAAATAATTTCAGTATCGCTGCGCTTCGAGTCGTTACTCCAACTCTCGTGGGCGGGGAGTTGGGTGTGTGTGTGCGTGTAAGGTCATAGCATTACCCACAGACCAGTCATATATGAGTTCTGAGCTCCCTCCCGGGAGGGTAATAGCTGTCGATCACGAGTCAAACACGTGATCCAAGACCATGGTGAATCACACACACACACACACACACACACACACACACACACACACATACACACGCACACACACACACACACACACACGCACACACACACACGACTCGGTGGCGCGGTTGGTAGTCTCCGACTGTCACTACGGCGGTCCGGGTTCGAGTCCTGCCCAGGGCTGAAATAATTTCAGTATCGCTGCGCTTCGAGTCGTTACTCCAACTCTCGTAGGCGGGGAGTTGGAGGTGCGTGTGCGTGTAAGGTCACAGCATTACCCATAGATCGGTCATACGAGCTCTGAGCTCTCTTTCGGGAGGGAAATATTTGTCGATCACGAGTCCAACCCGTGATCCAAAGACCAAGGTGAATCACACACACACACACACACACACAACTCCTTGCCCACCATAGTTTGAGTGCCGGCTCGCAGTGCAATGATAATGAAATTATGTGTGTGTGTGTGTGTGTGTGTGTGTGTGTGTGTGTGTGTGTGTGTGTGTGTGTGTGTGTGTGTGTGTGTGTGTGTGTGTGTGTGTGTGTGTGTGTGTGTGTGTGTGTGTGTGTGTGTGTGTGTGTGTGTGTGTGTGTGTGTGTGTGTGTGTGTGTGTGTGTGTGTGTGTGTGTGTGTGTGTGTGTGTGCGTGCGTACGTGCATGCGTGTGTGTGTGTGTGTGTGTCTGTGTATACTTACCTAGTTGTATTATATGGGAAGGGAAGCTATGCTCGTGATGACCCGTCTTCGTATCTCGCAACATCAACTTTGTTCTTAAATTCTTGCATGGTGTTTGCGCAAAGTATCGTTTCGTTCAATTTGTTCCAGACAGCCACCACTCTGTGTGGAAAGCTTTTTTTTTTTTTTTTTTTTTTAATCTCTTCTGTAGCTGTCCTTTTTGAGTTCCTTTTCATGTCCCTTTGTTTTCTTCTATCCCACTTTAATGGGTCTTCTCTGTCAAGGATTTCCATGCTTTTCAGGATATTGTAAATGCGTGTGTGCGTGCGTATGTGTGTGTGTGTGTGTGTGTGTGTATGTGTGTGTGTGTGTGTGTGTGTGTGTGTGTGTGTGTGTGTGTGTGTGTGTGTGTGTGTGTGTGTGTGTGTGGTTGCCTTTGGTTGTGTGTGTTTGCCTTTGTGTGTATGTGCTTGCCTTTGTGTGTGTACATGTGTGTTTGTGTGTGTATGAGTGTATGTATATGTGTGTGAATGTGTTTGTGTGTGTGTGTGTGTGTGTGTGTGTGTGTGTGTGTGTGTGTGTGTGTGTGTGTGTGTGTGTGTGTGTGTGTTTGCCTTTGCGTGTGTGTGTGCTTGCCTTTGTGTGTGTACATGTGTGTTTGTCTGTGTATGAGTGTATGTATGTGTGCGTGTGTGTGTATGTGTGTGTGTGTGTGTGTGTGTGTGTGTGTGTGTGTGTGTGTGTGTGTGTGTGTGTGTGTATGTGTGTGTATGTGTGTGTATGTGTGTGTGTGTGTGTGTGTACATGTGAGTGTATGTGTCAGCGTGTGTGTATGAGGGTGTGTGAGTCTGTGTTTTTGCGTGTGTGTGTGTGTGTGTGTGTGTGTGTGTGTGTGTGTGTGTGTGTGTGTGTGTGTGTGTGTATGTTTATGCGCGTGTATGTGTGAGCCTGTGTGTGTGTGTGTGTGTGTGTGTGTGTGTGTGTGTGTGTGTGTGTGTGTGTGTGTGTGTGTGCGTGTGTGCACGCGCGTGTGTGTATGTGTAAGGTCACAGCACGATCCATAGATCGAGCCAGATTTGTCCTTCGACCTCTCATTCGAGAAGGTAATAGCTGTCGATCACGAGTCCAACAATTGATCCAAGACCACGTTGAATCACACACACACACACACACACACACACACACACACACACACACACACACACACACACACACGCGCGCACACATACACATGCATACACACACACACACACACACATACAAACATACACAAACACACCTACACACACATACAATCATACACACACACCTACACACACAGAAACGCACACACACACTTACACACATACATGGATAAACACGCACACACACACACACAAAAATCCATGGACCAGGGAAGTGGTTCTGCATAAATATGCACAAATGTATACATGCGTGAAATTGACGACATTGAGGCAACTAGCAGATGCATCTGAGGCGAAACTGAACAAGTTTTAGGCAGATACGAACGAATTCCCCAGCAGCCAATGTCACCTGTGAGATGCGCCAATAATTTACAATTTACTAAGCGAACTTTTACCAAACACATATACATATAAACGAATAAGTGAACAGAGAGTTAAATAGGCAAGGAAATGCATGAATTAATAAATAGATTGATAAATTTGTATTATATAAAGAGTCGTGTTGTCTGCTCGTCAGTCGGACTATCCGTTACAACTCATCCTCAGAAGTCTCGAAGACATGAACAAAGGAGTCATCAAATGGAGAGAGAGAGAGAGAGAGAGAGAGAGAGAGAGAGAGAGAGAGAGAGAGAGAGAGAGAGAGAGAGAGAGAGAGAGAGAGAGAGAGAGAGAGAGAGTAGAGGAGAGAGAGAGGAAAAGAAAAATAAGGAAAAAATACGATAATGAAAAATAGCCTAAACATATTCGTGAATTGCACGGTCTCGTGTTAGGCCATTCCTTAGAGATGGTCCGGTGGCTACGATGACCTGAAATATTTCGTTGGAAATAACCAATGCCTTTACTTTTGGTGACGCTGTTGCTCTGAATAGGAGAAGTTATGATGGCACAGGAGTGATTTAAGAGGATTGAACAATGGAGAGATACACAACGACCTGCGTCCAGGAGTCTTTGAGTATAAAAGATCAACGTGACCTGTGACCTTGTGCTTCCACCCATTAAAAAGAAAGAGAGAGAGAGAGAGAGAGAGAGAGAGAGAGAGAGAGAGAGAGAGAGAGAGAGACAAAGAGTATTCTTATTATACGAGTAGGAAAAAACAAACGCGATTAATAATGATAGTAATAATAATGATGATAATAATAACAATAAGGATGATGATGATAATGGTGATAATAATAATGACAATAATATAATTAATGATAATAATAATAATAATAATAATAATAATAATAATAATAATAATAATAATAATAATAATGATAATAATAATAATAATAATAATAATAATAATAATAATAATAGTAACAGTAATAATAATGATAATAATAATGATAATAACAATGATAATAATAATAATAATAATAATAATAATAATAATAATAATAATAATAATAATAATAATAATAATAATAATAATAATAATAATGATAATAGTAACAGTAATAATAATGATAATAATAATGATAATAATAATAATAATAATAATAATAATAATAATAATAATAATAACAATCATAATAATAATCATATTTTGTTGAAGGTGGTATTATTTTCTGCATTGGTATTTTTCTTGCAGATAGTTTCCATAGATCTTACTAATCGCTGTATTGCAAGGTCTAATCTCTGTAGAACTTGTTCGTAGGCGGTCATAATCTCCGATCCGGATTTCGGCTCAACTGAGCCTTCTTTGGGGAAATGGTACAGTTGTCATCCAAAAGTGGTATTTGACCACAGGAAAAATATTTACTGGGAGAGATAACTAGATAATTGGAAGATTTTAATAAATTAAAATTAAATTTTATATCTTCTCAGCCTACTGGCCTACCCTGTGTTCTCATGCTGGATAGTGCTTATAAATCGAGTGCTTGTACATTCAAACTTGGGTTCCTATCCTTGATGTAAAAGGCTTCGATTATTTTTCATTTCCTTGGCTCTATGCATGTTTCCAGAATCTGTGTGTTCTTTTCCAGCTCTTCGCGAGTGGTTTGATATCTGTGATGCATGTGATATGTGATATGCATGTGATAATGCATGTGATATGCATGTGATAATGTGATATCTGCATGATTCTTGGGGGCTCCTGTGTATCTATGTCCAACCAGTCTAGATTCCAGCTTCTTAGTCGTCATGCCAATATACGAAAATGGATGAGCTTCACAGTTCCCTTTGGTGCACTTATATTCGTATATGACATGAGACTTTTCCAGCTCGTTCTATTCCAGACTTTTTTTTTCGGAGAAGCAGATTGGAAGTTTTCTTGCTTTTGTAATAAATAATTAACTGATGTACTATCATCCATGGACTTTATGTTTTTCTTGCCGATGTCTTTGATGGCCTTCTCATCTTCTTTATACAATTGGAATTGGTGTACCCTTTGTCCATAATATTTTCACTTACTTTTTGAATATCTTTGTTGTTGAAGCCGTTGTTTAGTAGGACCTGGGTTGTACGTTCTAATTCTTGGTGGATTTTTAACCAGATACCACAGTGCGTGAGCGCTCTGCGGACATAAGCCCCAAAGGTAGACTTCTTCTATCAATCAGGGCACTCTGTGTTTGCCTTCCATAGCGGAATAGAGATAATTCTTACAAGGACGACAACAAAAACACAAGTGACAAAAGACCTGCAAGGAATATTTGATGTACACCCTTTATGAATGAATATTGAATTGTGGAATATATATATAAATAAACAAAAAACATACGACATACAAATACATAAATGCATTGGTAAGTAAATAAGTTGAAAAATAATTTAACTAATGGATAAATATATAAATAAATATATAGGGCAAAATGATTAACAGATATGAATATAGACACCATTAAGCCAATGAATGAGAGAGGTAAATAAATAAGTTAAAAGTTAATTAACTGAGAATACTCGTCTTCCAACATCACACTGTGGGAACTCCGCCGAATCCCTCTCGCAAGCCTCAGCTCCCATCCCAATCCCTCTTGTCACCACCCCGAAGCATCGTTGTTCTGAAAGCACCCGGCTAAATCCATCCTTCCCGGACCGCCCGTGTGTGTGTGT
>NC_134815.1:7632768-7635268 GCF_046742065.1 Oratosquilla oratoria | reverse complement strand
TAAAAAAATATGAAAACAAAAGCAGAAAAAACAGCCCTACGTTTCACCGTGGTCCCAGATTCTGCCTCTTCCCGGGAAAGAAAATCGGACACTTGGTTAGGAAGAACATAAAACCTCACTCCAACACCAACATAATCTACAAAATTCACTGCAACGGATGCGACAGCGCATACTTCGGAGAAACATACAGAGGACTGACAGACTCAGAGAACACAAAGCGGACATTAGACACCACCATGAAACAAACGCCCTTGTAAACTCCGTAGACACAGAAGGACTATGCAAAACACAAAGTAAAATAATCGAATCTCTACACATAGCTAATTATAACAACACAAACAAAAGGACAGGAGACTTTAAAGTGGGCAAAAGTCACAGCCATTTTTGCCCTCAATGAGTGGAACTCCGTATCATGCACCAGACCCCCCGGGCTAAATCTCACACTTTCCTTGCCACATTTTTCGGTTTAGTTCAAATAACTTTTATTCTCATTATGTATCTTTTACTATCATTATCATTAAGTTTTATTTTCTAGTATTACTATTTTCGTGCCACATTGTTAATAATTTTTTATTAATTTCCACTATCATTTAAATCATTCATCTGCCATTGTAACACTCGGAAAGGTATGCACGCTAGTTCTAGCCCTGTAGCACTATTCTTTTGAAAAAGCTTGTAGCGAAACTATTCAAGAATAAAACTTGGAAGAAGACTATTCTTTCATCTTCCCACCCACTTCATATATATATATATATATATACATGTGTGTGTGTGTGTGTGTGTGTGTGTGTGTGTGTGTGTGTGTGTGTGTGTGTGTGTGTGTGTGTGTGTGTGTGTGTGTGTATTCACCTTGGTCATTTTTTATCACGTGCTGGACTTGTGATCGACAACTATTTCCCTCCCGGAAGAGAGTTCAGAGCTCGTATGACCGATCTATGGGTAATGCTGTGACCTTACACGCACACACATCCCCAATTCCCCGCCCACGAGAGTTGTAGTAACGACTCGAAGCGCAGTGATACTGAAATTATTTCACCCTTGGTCAGGATTCGAACCCGGTACTTGAAAAAGCTGTAATAAGCGAAACGTCGTACAAATAAAGGCTCCGTCCTCATATGGTGTTCATCAGAGATCATCATCATATCTTGTCGCACCATAACCGTGTCCATATACTGTTTATAAGACATAAATCAATTTATGTATTTCTATTTTTTCAATAGACTCGCACAATGCAAATTTTTCATTTCTAAGACAATGAAAAACAGTTCTGTATTAGTAGAAGGGGTTTAGACGGACTAACGGTTCGTCGAACGCGGTTCGACAGACACGTGTTTAAAGTGATGTGTGAACGGGGTATTTGGTTGTCGAACACTCTTATATGTACTTTCAAGTTTTTCGTTGTTGTAAATATCCCTGGGCTATTGTTAAGATCACTGAAATGGTACAAATTACGTGGTTAAGATAGTGTGACACAATGAAACATATACCATAGTACCAACACGTGCGAACATAAGCATAGTATTTCATAGAATGGACGAAATAATGAAAATCTCAATGAAGGTTTTATTTACTTCAGACACGAGCACACTGTAGTGATGTGGTCTCTATTTAATAAAAAATAAAAAAATGACAAAGAAAATAGACGCTTTATAAAGAATAGCTATCAATATCAGCCTAGCAAACAAAGCAGAAGAACGACTAAATAATCTTGAACTGTCATTATCAGAAAATAGAATAGAAATAGATGATACTATTGTAGACTTGAGGACTATGAAAGGCGAGGACATAATCAACAATATATATACTGTATATGTATATATACATATATATATATATATATATATATATATATATATATATATATATATATACACACATATATACATTTCGATTGCAAACTGAAAAGGACCTAGGAGTAATCATCACCAAAGACATGTCTCCAGATAAACATATAAATAAAATAGTCGGAGAAACATACAATTTGTTGAGATCAATAAAGGTGGCTTTTAAATACCTGGATAAGGAAATGATAAAAAAAATATTACAAACACTGATAAGGCCAAAACTGGAATATGCAGCGATGATATGGTCACCCAGTACAAAAAAGAATATAAGAAAATTAGAAAGAATACAAAGAGCAACGACAAAGATGGCCCCAACACTTTCAAACTTAACATATGAACAAAGATTGGCCGAACTGGAATTGCCGACCCTGGAACAAAGAAGAGAACGAGGGGACCTACTAGCCATCTACAGGATTATGAAAGGCAAGGAACTCCTTGATAGAGAGGACTTATTAAAGTGGGACAGAGGAAAAACAAGAGGACATGCAATGAAACTCAAAAAGGACAGCTACAGAAGAGACCTGAAAAAGAATAGCTTCCCACACAGAGTGATAGATATCTGGAACAAACTGGACGAAAAAATAGTGTGTGCAAACACCATACAAGAATTTAAGAACAAACTTGATCTTGCGAGATACAAAAACGGGTCACCACGA
>NC_134815.1:7622768-7627768 GCF_046742065.1 Oratosquilla oratoria | reverse complement strand
ACCGCACCCATCCTTGAAAAGACTGTCACTGGCATCCGATTAATCATCAGATGGAGTTAGTCATCGCTTAATTACGGCCGAAGCCTTCACCTTTGTATACAATATTCTTGGAAATCCAAGGCAAGGAACAATCACCGTTAACCACTAGAGACAAAGGCGAAGACTATTACATACAATGAGGCTTTCCTTAAAAGGAGTCTGGTTTGGTCAGACGTTATCTCTCTTCAGGTGCTTGGAGGTCACCACAGGGAAAGGAGTTGAAGATCCTCGGGCAGTTTTTGTAGTCATGATATTTTCAACAAAGGCCTTCAACCAGTGGGAATTTTGACACTTGACACAAGATAATCATTTTGCATGATCCCAAAAGAGATTCAAAATTATATCGATTACTCCCGGGGCGCGTAATATGGAGGGTAGGCTTCGAAACCATGAAGCCGATAAGCCACGTTATCAACTACCGTAATTCCCTAACAGAACACTCGACAACGCTATTCCTGCCATGATATTTAGTGGATGGTACGAATTTCCAGTTACGCGATTTCGAACCCTCCCCCGCTGCATTGTAGCATTTGATTGTAACAACTGTTCGTATGAAAGGTGCCTTCATCGTGCAGTTGCCAACGCCTGCTGGCAGTAGGTATTTCCCCATAGGTTTCTTGTCCATGTCCGCAAAAATTACTTCTACTGCGTCGACTGAAGACAAGTGTGGAGGAAGGATTCTGTAGACAATGCAAGCATGCAACCCATTCATTTGCAGTTATGTTATGGCGGAGTCGATCGGAGCACGTTGATAAGATGAGGGACTTAAACCAAAAAGACACCTATCTGCTGCCGAAAACCTCTATTCTGGCGTTTCTCAACCTTTTTACCCTTGCGTAACCTTTAGAATAAATTGCATGTCTCAAGGATCCCCTGCGCAAAAAAAAAAAAAAAAAAAACTACATCTTTCTAATATTATTTTCATCGTAATGATAGGTTAAATAGGATGATGTCTATATTGCATTATTACAATAACCAAGAATATGCCGTGCGTGTTTAATTGTATTACGTATATGAAATTAAATCAAAAATCAAAAGTGCATTAGCTTATCTCACTTGCTCTCGCGGAACCCTTAGGGGCCTTTTACGGAACCTTAGGGTTCCGGGGAATCTTTTATGAGAAAAGTTGCTCTCTTCTATGTATTCGGAGAACCAAAGAAATTGGCAAACGCCAGTAGTGATCCAACTACATAATACACTACCAGATCACCCTCCTCCCCTGCGTCCTCGTAAAATTGTATAAACAAATAAATTCGTGATTAAAAAATAAATAAATCAAATAGATTAACAGACTTATAACACGAAAATAAAAGCTTCTCTCCAACAAAATCTCAACTGGAATAAAGAATTTACAGAGACCGAGAAGACTTCGGCTCCATTTCGTGACTTCCGAACTTCTTTTTTGTTCTTGCAAAGACCCTCAACCCACATTGTCGGACCGGCTTCCCAAGACCACACGAGTCGTCTCATTTGATCACTTAAATCTCATGTACGATCGTGTCCACACACATAACCACATACACACACACATGCGCGCGCGCGCGCGCGTCGTGACCTCATACGCATGAAATCCAGAGTTCAAGCACACTTCCGGTGTGAAAAGTTTTCACTGATACTACGAGATATTACTATCCCTTTGAGAAGAGTAGTGTGTGTGTGTGTGTGTGTGTGTGTGTGTGTGTGTGTGTGTGTGTGTGTGTGTGTGTGTGTGTGTGTGTGTGTGTGTGTGTGTGTTTACCTAGTAGTATTTTACGGGACCAGAGCTATGCTCGTTTTGACCCGTTTTTGCATCTCTCCACATCCAGTTTGCTTTTGAATTCGTGTATAGTTCTGGCATTAACTATTTCACTGTTCAATTTGTTCCAGACGTCAATCACTCTGTGTGGGAATCTGTTCTTTTTCAGATCTCTTCTGTATGTGTGTGTGTGTGTGTGTGTGTGTGTGTGTGTGTGTGTGTGTGTGTGTGTGTGTGTGTGTGTGTGTGTGTGTGTGTGTGTGTGTGTGTGTGTGTGTGTGTGTGTGTGTGTGTGTGTGAGACAAGATGAATCATAGATATGGAGTCACACACACATACGCGCGCACGTATATACACAGTTGGGTGGGTGGCTTGTGCGATAGCCGCTTAAGAAAAATTCCTTATCTTAACAAGGGTCCGATTACACCATCTGCGGGGCCAATAGCCTGCTGAGACCATCGCCGGCGGAGAGTAACTCAGCCGTCTTCTCGACATCGAGGGGTGTGGTCCAAAGCCCAAGAATTCTTAAAAGACTCTTTGTTAAGGTTACCCTTCGCGTGGAGATAATCTAATGGATTCTCAACACAGTTTAGATGTTGTTCATCCTCCGCTGGGAAGAGTTATCAGGAATTTTGAATTTATTCTTTATTATGGTCGTTATTCCTTAGAGAACTCAAGAAGAATTCTCATATGACCCCGTAACGCTTATCGCTAACATACAAAAACGTTATCAAACCCCTACTTTTAGATTCGTTCTAAGTTCACCCTATCCTATGAGAATCTTTCAAGCATTTACATGATTTTAAAGACTCATTCTTTGCAGAAAGAAACTCTCAAGATCTCCCCGTAGACTCTCTTTCGCTTGTCCTTTTCACAGAACAGGGATTCTCACATTTCGGGGAAAACCTGCTCAGCTTTAATCGCTTCTACTGGAGGCGGCTGAGTGACTGGTCAAGCAGACTTAGCGCCGCAGCTTCTAAGTAATTTGGCGCCGGCGAGGCTGAAGAAGGGACCTAAGTGAGAAGGATATGGAGATGGGAGGCTACAGGAAAGAAGAGGCCAAATGAAAAATAAAAAAGGATGGGGCTGAATGAGAAGGGAAGTAGGATAAAGGACGTTGGATTGAAATGGGGCAGTACGAGATGACTGGAAAGCAGGGCCGAAGGTGATGGTTAAGCATGGACGGGACTACAATGGAAAAACAGGTTGAGAAGGAAAGGTACTGGAAAAAAGGGGGGATAGGTATACCAACGTCCATGAGAGAGAGAGGGAGAGAGAGAGAGAGAGAGAAAGCAAAATGGAGCCTGCATGGAGAAAGAAAATGATTAAGAGATATAGGAAGGCATGAGAGAACTGTGTGAAGAAAGGGAACGTGAAGGGAAAGGGACTAAACATGTAGGGCAGCGGGACAAGAGCGGAGGCTGGACAAGGAAGAAAACGGTGCTGGCCAAAGCTTGCAGCTAACTTAGACAGACGTCACTGAAGCATCAGGCTTGCGCATGAGGCACAGTGGACGGGGATGACAAGAGTAGAGGAAGAGGAAGAGGAATGGAAGATCTTAATAGAGAGAAGGGTTCCTGCTACATACAAAGAATGGGATGATGGGAAGAGTTCGTAGAGAAAAGGGATTCAGAGCAGGAAAAGTGTCCATCTCACCCTAAAGTAAGAAAAAGTCCCTCACAAGTGTTTCCTGATTACATAGTCCATAAAGTCTCTACAAAACTTTTTTACTGATTTTTAGTAGGGCCACGCTGTAGGTCCAAAAGCTTTTGGCAAACAGGGTTTTAGATTGTAAATAGGTTTATCATTTTTCTATTTTGCTTTCAATAGATCTATGTTTTCTATGGAAAATCTAGGAATTTTAATGGTAATCAGGTTTGGCATTAGATCTTTTTCCAAGGATAATATTCTTACATAAAAGGTCACACAAATGATGATAATTGCTATTTATTTTTCAATCTAATCAAAATAGAATGACAAGACCTAGAACGCGCGCCAATTTTTCGTCCTTGTGGGGTTTAAGATAATAACCGACTCTAAATTAACCTATTTTAACGTAACCTAACCTAATCTAACCTAAATTAGGAAATACTTTGCTGGTTTCATGGTATCGAATTGGACTTCCAACTCAGCGGTCCCGAGATCGGTCCCTGCCTAGGGCGTGAAAACATCCCAATACTGAAAGCAATCACCTCTACCTTGAGCAAGAAGTTAGGTGTGTGTGTGTGTGTGTGTGTGTGTGTGTGTGTGTGTGTGTGTGTGTGTGTGTGTGTGTGTGTGTGTGTGTGTATGTGTGTGTGTCTGTGTCTGTGTGTATGTGTGCGTGTCTGTATGTGTCTGTGTGTGTGCGTGTGATTCACCTTGGTCTTTGGATCACGTGTTGGACTCGTGATCGACAGCTATTTCCCTCCCGGAAGAGAGCTTAGAGCTCGTATGACCGATCTATGGGTAATGCTATGACCTTACACGCACACACACACCCAACTCCCCGACCACGAGAGTTGGAGTAACGACTCGAAGCGCAGCGATACTGAAATTATTTCAGCCCTGGGCAGGATTCGAACAAGGTACCGCCGGTACCGCCATACTGACAGTCTGGGACTCTACCAACAGCGCCAACCGTGTGTGTGTGTGTGTGTGTGTGTGTGTGTGTGTGTGTGTGTGTGTGTGTGTGTGTGTGTGTGTGTGTGTGTGTGTGTGTGTGTGTGTGTGTGTGTGTGTATTTACCTAGTTGTATTATACGGGAAGGGGAGCACTTGTAGTGACCCGTCTTTGCATCTCACAACATCTAGTTTGTTCTTAAATTCAATTGCTGGAGTCCAGGAACCATGATATAAAAAGTAATTGGCTCCGAACTCAGAAACAAGTAACTTAATCCCGACGCTTCGAACCCTGTGTGTGTGTGTGTGTGTGTGTGTGTGTGTGTGTGTGTGTGTGTGTGTGTGTGTGTGTGTGTGTGTGTGTGTGTGTGTGTGTGTGTGTGTGTGTGTGTGTGTGTGTGTGTGTAAGGTTACAGCATTACACATAGATCGGGCCTTATGCTCTATATAGCTCTAATCCGGCAGGGTAACAGCTGTCGATCAAGAATCCAGCAAATAATTCAAGAAAGAAAAAAACGAAGAGTATAGGAGAGAAAATAATTACTATCCCTAAAAAAAAAAAAAAAAAATAGAAAAAAAAATTAGAATAACGTAATATTTTATTAGTTTGGAAACATAATACCACT
>NC_134815.1:7612768-7615268 GCF_046742065.1 Oratosquilla oratoria | reverse complement strand
AAATAGAAAGTGGCAAATATATATCAATCAAAGGAATGAATATGTAAAAATACGCAGGGAGAAAAAAATAACTTTGAAAAATACATAATAGAAAAATGTAAGGATCAGCCAAAACTGTTCTATAGATATGTGAATTGTAAATTAAAAAACAAACAGGAAATAGTGAAACTACGTCAAGAAAATAAGGAATACACAGAAGATACAGATATGACTGAAGTCATGAGCAAATACTTCAAGTCGGTTTTCAATAGAGAAAATGTACAACATCGGGATAAAAGGCGAGAAGTGAAATCTCCCCCAGGAGGGAAATAACAGTAACACGAAAAGAAATAATGGACCAAATAACGAACCTTGATGTCAGGAAATCGCGCGGCCCGGATGGAATCGCAAACTGGATACTAAAAGAATGTAAAGAAGAACTAATAGACAAAATATATAATAAGTTGCTCACTCAAAGAAGGAAGAATACCAAGTGACTGGAAAAATACGGATATCGTACCAATATATAAAGGAGGAAACAAGGAAAACCCAACAAATTACAGACCTGTTTCCCTTACAAGCACGGTAGCCGAAAATTGAGTAAAAGTTATCAAAATAGACTGATAAAACATCTGGAGGAAAACAATATACTAAATTCGAGACAATTTGGATTTAGACAAGGAAGGTTATGTGCCACAAATTTGATCTGTTTCTAATCAAGACTACTAGATATAATGCAAGAAAGGGACGGATGGGCTGATTTTGCTTTCCTAGACTTACAAAAAGCTTTTGACAAAGTACCACACAAAAAACTATTGAGAAAAATGGAAACCATAGGAGGGATACAAGGTAAACTACTGAAATAGATGGAGGATTTCTTGCATGGAAGAAAAATGAGAGTGGTGCTCAGAGATAAGAGTTCTACTTGGGAAGAGGTGATTAGTGGAGTTTCACAGGGATCAGTATTGGCTTCGATAATGTTTGCTATTTATGTGAATGACATGGATGAGGGTGTGGAATGTTACATGAGATTCTTTGCAGATGACGCAAAACTGTTGAAGGAAGTGAGTACTGAAATGGATTGTGAGTCACTGCAGAGTGATCTGAACAGGGTATGGAATCAGAAGTGGGAAGTTGACTTCAACATTAAGAAATGTAGCATAATGGAATTTGGAAAAAGTAAAAAAAAAAAAAAAAAAAAAAAAAAAAAAAAAAAAAAAAGGATATCAGGATAATATAAAATTGGTGCAAAGGAAGTAAAGTGGAATCTGAAAAAGACCTGGGAGTAATTATCACAAAGGACATGTCCCCTGATAAACAGATAAGCAAAATTGCTGGAGAAACCTACAACTTACTAAGATCAATTAAAGTTGTCTTTATTTACTTGGACGAAGAAATAGTAAAGAAAATACTAGTCACACTGATAAGGCCAAAATTGGAGTACGCAGCGACACTATGGTCACCCAGTACCAAAAAGAATATAAGGAAAATTGAGAGAATCCAGAGAGCAACTACAAAGATGGCTCCAACACTTTCAAAAATGTCATATAAAGAGAGATTGTCAAAACTGGAATTACCGACTCTGGAACAAAGAAGAGAAAGAGGTAACTTGCTGACTATCTACAGAATCATGAGAGGTATGGAAACCCTTGACAGAGAAGACTTACTAAATTGGGATAAGAGAAATACAAGGGGACATGGAAGGAAACTCAAAAAAGATAGTTACAGAAGAGACCTGAAAAAGAACAGCTTTCCCCACAGAGTGGTGGATGTATGGAACATACTAGACGAAAGAATAGTGTGTGCAAAAACCGTATACGAATTTAAGAGCAATTTAGACACTGCGAGATACAAAGACGAGACACAACGAGCGTAGCTCCCCTTCCCGTAAGGTACAACTAGGTAAATACAACTAGGTAAAATAAGTAAATATACAAACACACACACACACAGACACACATCTGTGCACGTACATGGACACCCAAACACACATATATATGCGTAAATAACCACTAGGAAAAGTAAACTAACGAAGCAGAGCGCTTTCGTGTAATTACATTTTCAGTGCACTGAAGATGTAATTACACGAAAGCGCTCTGCTTCGTTAGTTTACTTTTCCTTTTGGTTATTTACGCATTTGTGAACACACGCTCCTAGTGTTTTTATTGCATATATATATATATATATATATATATATATATATATATATATGTGTGTGTGTGTGTGTGTGTGTGTATATATATATATTTATATATATATATATATATATATATATATATATATATATACAAACATATATGTGCGTACAAACAAAATTACAAATACGAATACATACATAATATTTTGACGTGGGTGTGTCCATGCACGTATATATTTATATTGCTCGTCCTTAGATATGTATATATGGATATACCTTAGTACACTATTGGTGTCCACACGTGTATCTGTATTCACGTTCGCAGGTTGGTGTGGGCGTGATGGTCCTTTTAAGAAAAAGGGGCAAAGGTCACTCAGTGTCCAT
>NC_134815.1:7592768-7607768 GCF_046742065.1 Oratosquilla oratoria | reverse complement strand
TCGGTGTGTGAATAGCGATATTTGGCTACTAATACGTCACACTTCCGAAGATTCCCGACAATAGTCGAAGCTGTTTTCGAAGTGCAGACGATTTATTCAAATTTGAAAAATAGAGTTTTTATTGCCTAAATTTAAGCTTAATGGTGAAAATATTTCGTGGGAATGGCCGGAAATGCTTTTTTTTTTTTACTCTGCTTGGAGTTTTTAAAAGGTGTTTCTCGTTGTGCATGCTGATATTTAAGCTTACGGGCCCGGGCGAAGTTCAATCTGCCGACCCCATGATTACGAGGCCACCGCACTATGTACACACACACATATATATACACACGCACGCACACACACACACACACACACACACAAATACACACGCACACACACACACACACACACGACTCGGTGGCGCGGTTGGTAGAGTCCCCGATTGTCACTACGGTGATCCGGGTTCGAATCCTGCCCAGGGATGAAATGATTTCAGTATCACTGCGCTTCGAGTCGTTACTCCAACTCTCGTGGGCGGGGAGTTCGGGGTGTGTGTGTGCGTGTAAGGTCACAGCATTACCCATAGATCGGTCATACGAGCTCTCAGATCTCTTCCGGAAGGGAAATAGCTGTCGATCACGAGTCCAGCACGTGATCCAAAGACCAAGGTGAATACACACATCACGAGTCCAACACGTGATCCAAGACCATGATGGTGAATCACACATGCACGCACGCGCGCGCGCACACAGAGAGACCTGAACAGGGTTTGGAAAGGGAGGCAGAAGTAGGAAATGGACTTCAACATAAAAAAATGTAGCATAATGGAATTTGGAAAAAGTCATAAAAGAATATCAGGACAATATAAAGTCGGTACAAACGAGGTAAAGAGAGTTCTGAAAAAGACCTGGGAGTAATTATCACAAAAGATATGACTCCTGATGAACAGATAAACTTATCGGAGAAACCTACAACTTGCTAAGATCAATAAAGGTGGCCTTTACTTACCTGGACGAAGAAATGGTGAAGAAAATATCTGTAACACTGATAAGACCAAGACTGGAGTACGAAGTGACATTATGGACACCCGGTACCAAAAAGAATATAAATAGAATTGAAAGAATCCAAAGAGCAATTACGAAGATGGCCCCAACTCTTTCAAAACTGTCATAAGAAGAGAGATTGTCAAAGCTGGAATTGCCGACTCTGGAACAAAGAAGAGAAAGAGGTGACCTATTGACCATCTACAGATTCATGAGAGGCATGGAAGTCCTTGATAGATGCACTTACTAAATTGGGATAAGAGAAATACAAGAGGACGTGAAAAGAAAATCAAAAAGGACAGTTATAAAAGGGACTTGAAAAAGAACAGCTTTCCACACAGAGTGGTTAATATCTGGAACAAATTGGACGAATCAATAGTGTGCGCAAACACCATACATGAATTTAAGAGTAACCTAGATACTACGAAATACAAAGACGGGACACCATTAGCATAGCTCCCCTACCCGTAAGATACAACAAGGTAAATACACAAATACACACC
Source organism: Oratosquilla oratoria (assembly GCF_046742065.1). Taxonomy (NCBI): domain Eukaryota; kingdom Metazoa; phylum Arthropoda; class Malacostraca; order Stomatopoda; family Squillidae; genus Oratosquilla; species Oratosquilla oratoria. Next base: position 7,606,243 of record NC_134815.1, on the reverse strand, counting down.
CACACAAAACACTTTTACTAAATTCTTGACGCTGCTGGACTCCTTGTCGAAGGATGTCCTACTTCTTTTTGTTCCCTTTTATGATCTTCATTTATCGACCTCTCACTTATCTTATTCAAATTCCTCCACATTCTTCTAGTGTGGTTTGTCTGCTTGTGATGAAATTGTGTTAAGGGTGGAAGTAGACGTGAGTGGAGGTAAATTGGTGATATTGGTGGTGGAAGGGATAGAGACGATAGTATTGGTAGTGATGGGAGTGGAATATGGTGATGGGGGTGCTTGGGTAGTGGTGGCGGTAATGGTAAAGGTAGGAGAAGGATGTTATAATAGATATGAGTGATAGAAGTGGTTTTAGTGCATGTATATATGTATATACGTACATGTTGATGAGATGGATGGATGGGGTAAAAGGGGCATTGGGAAAGAGGGGAATGGCTGTTGAGGAAGGACGGGAGAGGACAGAAGACAGGGGTGAATGGAGAATGGTTGTGTATGGATGATGCTGTGATGCATGAGGGGAGTGGGGTGGGGGAATGGGGGGTGAGGGCGTATGTATGAGAAATAAAATGACGCAGCCCAAAGGGATTTCTCCTCGTCTTCTTTTCTGCATGAGGGGACGGAGAGGGGGGGTCGCCGATTTAATGAAGCACATCCTTGCTGTGGATGTGCTGTGTCTTGCGACACTGCTTCTGAACCAGGGCAGTGGACAAGATGCAGGGATGACCCGCCATCCAGGAGGTGCAAAGATAAGAGGGAGGGAAGAGGGTAGAGGGGAGTGGAGTATGCAGGGGATGGAATGGGTGGGAGTGGATTCTATGCCTTCGTTTTTTTTTTTTTTTTGGCTACCTCCCGTGTAAGGGGGAAAGAGCCTTTGGTATATGGATATGTGTGTATATATATATATATATATATATATATATATATATATATACATACTATACATATATACACACACACACACACATATATATATATATATATATATATATATATATATATTCTTAAAGATAAATATATACATATGTGCATACAAACACTCACACACACAACCTAAACTATTTTACAGGTATGTGAATGGTAAACTAAAAGATAAACAAGAAATAAAAACTGCGTCAAGGGAATAATGAATATATAGAAGATGTAGATATGGCTGAAATTATGAACAAACATTTTAAATCTGTATTCACAATTGAAAGTACACAAAATTGGGAGGAAATACAGGGAGAAAGATCCCCCAATGAAAGAAATAACTGTGACACAGAAGGAAATTAGAGACCAAATAAAAAACCTTGATGTCAGAAAATCACACGGTCCGGATGGAATTGCAAATTGGATATTAAAAGAATGCATAGATGAACTAATGGACAAAATATATAAGATAATTGGTTACTCAAGAAGGAAAGGTACCACAGGATTGGAAAAATGCAAATATTGTACCAATATATAAAGGAGGGGACAAGGAAAATCCAACTAACTATAGACCGGTCTCCCTTACAAGCACAATAGCAAAAATATATGAAAAAGTTATCAAAAGTAGATGGATTAAATATCTGGAAGAAAATAATATACTGAATCCAACACAATTTGGATTTAGACAAGGAAGATCATGTGCCACTAACTTGATTTGCTTCTACTCGAGACTAATAGAAATAATGCAAGAAAGGGACGGATGGGCGGATTGTGCTTTCCTAGATCTACAAAAAGCATTTGATAAAGTACCACACAAAAAGCTATTAAGAAAAATTTAATCAGTTAGTGGTATTCAAGGAAAATTATTGGAATGGATGGAAGATTTATTGACCGGGAGAAAAATGAGGGTAGTACTTAGAGACAAATACTCGACCTGGGAAGTAATGATAAGTGGAGTCCCCCAAGGATCGGTATTGGCTCCGATTATGTTTGTCATATATACTGTATAAATGACATGGATGAAGGTGTGGAATGTTATATGAACTTCACTGCAGATGATGTAAAACTACCAAAGAAAGTAAATACAGAGGAAGACTGTAAATCACTACAGAAAGACCTGGATAAAGTCTGAAAATGGAATCAAAAGTGGGAAGTGAACTTCAACATCAAGAAATATAGTATAGTGGAGTTTGTGGGAAATAAAAATAGAATATCGGGGCAATATAAGATTGGTACAAAGGAAATTAATAAAGTAAGCCCGGAAAGGAACCTAGGAGTAATTATCAACAAAGACATGTCACCAGGCAAGTATATCAACAAAATAGTCAGAGAAACCTTCAATTTACTAAGATAAATGAAAGTGGCATTTGATTATTTGGATGAGGAAGTGGTCAAGAAAATATTAGTTACACTGATAAGATCAAGATTGGAGTATGAACCCACTACTAAAAAGAATATAAAGAAATTAGAAAGAATAAAAAGAGCAACAACAAAGATGGCACCAACACTCTCCAAATTGACATACGAATAAAGATTGTCCAAATTGGAACTACCAACTGTGGAACAAAGAAGAGAAAGAGGAGATCTACTAACCTTTTACAGAATTATGAAAGGGATGGAAGTCCTAGATAGAGATAATTTATTAAAGTGGGACAAGAGAAAAACAAGAGGACATGAAAAGAAACTAAAAAAAGATACTTATAGAAGAGATCTGAAAAACAATAGCTTCCCACACAGAGTGGTGGATATCTGGAATAAATTGGACGAGCCAACAGTGTCCAAATACTATACAAGAATTTAAGAACAAACTTGATGCTGAAAGATACGAAGACGGGTCACAACGAGCATAGCTCCCTTCCCGTATAATACAATTAGGTAAACTAGGTAAACACACGCACACACATACACACACTCGCGTGCGCGCGCTTCGCCCATAAAATGCAAAGCGATATAAATTTAACACCTTTAACTCGGTGACCTGTCCTTAGTAACACCAGACGGTCTTATTTAGTTGAGAATGTTATATCTATTTATATACCAAGAGCTTTTTCCCCTTTACAAGAGAGGTAGCCAAATCAAAAACACGTACCAACCCGTTCCACTCCCCTCCACCCCCCTTTCCTCCCTCTCATCTTAGCTCCTCATGGATGACGGGTCATCTCTGGATCCCGCCCACTGCCCCGGTCAGAAACAATGTAGCAAGACACAGTACACCCACAGCAAGGCCGCTGATATATCATGGAGTGTCAATCCTTGGAGACTCCCTTATGACTCCCGGTCCCTGACCTTTCAGCTGAACCAAAAACTCCTTGGCTTTACTTTCTCCCAGGCAACCTAAACTTGTTACTAAGTTCAAGAAGTAGGTTCCTGCGGACAAAATCAGCAGTTTGGCGCCCAACTTCATTGGTCAGGTGGTGGTCGGGGTGGTGATGGTGGTAGTGGTGGAGGTGGTGGTGGTGGTGGTGGTGGTGGTGGTGGTGGTGGTGGTGGTGGTGGTGGTGGTGGTGGTGGAGGTGCAGGTGACGTCATGGCTACGACCACGAAAGTGATACCAATTACCTGTTTCCGGAAGAAGACAATGACGAAGGAGGAGAAGGACAGAAATGAAAAGAAAAAGGAGGAGCAAGAGGACACAGGAGGAGGAGGAGGAGAAGGAGGAGGAGGAGGAGGAGGAGGGAAACAAAGATAAAGGAGTATACAGAAGAACTAGAGGAAGAAGAAAAGGATGAGACATAGGAGAAGAAGGACGACGAGGAGAAGGATGTAAAGGAAAAGGAAGAGAAGTAGGAGGAGGAGAAGGAAGATGGTGAGAAGGAGGAGGAACAGGAGATAAATAAAGGGGCAGGAGGTGAAGGAGGAGCAGAAGGAGGAGGAGGGGGAGGAGGAGGAGGAGGAGGAAGAGGGTGGGGAATAGGTGGAGGAGGAGCAAGAAAACTGATAGCAAAAGGAGGAGGAAGACAAAGGAAGATGATAAGGAGTATGAGGAAGAGGAGAAAGAAGAAAAGGAGGAGAAGGAGAAAGAGAAGAAGACGAAGAAAGAGGATAGGTAAGAGGAGGATAAAGAAGATGAATAGAAGGAAGAGGAAGAGAAGGAAAAGGAGGAGCAGGAACAGAAGAAAGTGAAGGAAGAAGGTGGTGAGGAGGAGAAAGAGAAAGGGGAATAGGAGGAGGAGGAGATGGAAGAGAGTGGAGGAGAAAGAAGCGAAGGAGGAGGAGGAAACATAAGAGGAGGAGGAGGAAGAGGGATAGGAGAAGAAGAAGGAAGAGGAAAAAGAAAAGCCTGGTATATGGCGAGGAGGATAATGAGCAGGTGGATTTAGAGAAAAAAAAAGAGGAGGAGGAGGAGGAGGATTACAAATGAGGAGCATGCCGACAGGAGACCTCTTGGTCCATAACTGGATCGGATGCGAAATAATTATAATAATGATAAATAGATAAATAAAAATATAATAATATAAAGAATAATAATAGAATAAATAAATAGGTAAAGTTAGATAATAAACAAACAGGTAGATAATAAATGATAATAAACTGACAGGTAAATAATAATAAATGATAATCTAATCAATAATAATAAGCAAACAGACAAATAATAACAAACAAATAAACATATAATATAAAATAAATGGCAGGCATTACAACATCTTGCTTAGGTGTTTATCTAAACGAATCTTAAAGCTTCGAACTGAACTACATCTGCAAGAAATTTATTCCATTCATTAACTACACGGCTGACAAAGTTATTTCTACCCACTTCCAAATTAAATCTATTTCCTGACAGTTTAAGACCATTATTTTTCGTTTGATTCTCATTTAGTGTGAATTTGTTGTCACTTTTGATGTTGTCAATTCCCTTTAGAAACTTTTAGTCTCGGAACAGACTGAGTACACTATCTGAGGTCTCGGAGCAGACTAAGCTGAGAAGAAAGAGAAAAGAGATAAAGTTGAGGAGGAAGAGGAGAAAGATAAGGAAATGGAGATGGATAAAGAGGAGGAGAAAGAGGAGAAGGAGGAGGGAGAGAAGGAGGAGGAGGATATGGAGGAGGAGAGGATGGTAAAGAATGAAAATAAGCTCCTTTCCGTGGTGGATGACACTTTTATCCTGAATACAACCTGACTGTTTCATTCTCTCTCTCGGCATGGTCATCTGTTCATTTCCACGAACCCCTTCCGTTCCAGGTGGCTCTTTTTAATTTCATTCTAGCTTTCAGCAAGCTATTTTAGTCTCCGTGGTATGTTATGGGAGCCTGTAGCGTATATGTATATTTATTTAGTAATATAATCATGTACATATAAAGCGCTAACGATAATTCCCGCCAAATATGGATTGATGTTTCCCACACGAGATAAGCAGTATTGTTTCTGCTTTGGTAGTGAACCGTCTGTATCGTAAGGCAAATTCTTATATAAACTGTTGCTGTGCAATCGCGCTGAATTTAGTTTAATTGCCACAGGCAGCACCTCATAAGCAAAGGAGTTGAGCACATTCCTCCACATAAATTCAGTGACGCCAGAATCATTGACGTTATAGTATGAATGACAAAAACAGGATGAATCGTATATTCTTCAGACCAAAACATTACATTCACCCAATATATACAAATACCTCCGTTTTCCACATCGGGAGGGCAGCCAAGTCAGAGCTCTTGACACTTCGGTGGAAAGAAATAAGAAAATAAGTTCCTCGTCTCTTTTACGACACACATGAGGAACATGGCGGCAGCGTTCTTGTCCCTACCTACAGGATATCAAATCAGAACAAGTTCTGTAAATATTGCAACAGAGTTAAATTCCTAAAGAGAAACAATTTTGCTTGGCATGAGAATAAAATTAATTCAACATACCACTGATATAAAGGTTTCAAAGTGTGTCTTTGTGTCTGCGTGCGTGCCTGTGTGTGTGTGTGTGTGTGTGTGTGTGTGTGTGTGTGTGTGTGTGTGTGTGTGTGTGTGTGTGTGTGTGTGTGTGTGTGTGTGTGTGTGTGTGTGTGTGTGTGTGTGTGTGTGTGTGTGTGTGTGTGTGTGTGTGTGTATGTGTGTGTGTGCACCCGTGCCTGACAGAGTAATATCCTAAACCCATCCTCGACCATCAAGAGGGACACTTGAGCGACCCCGGGACCTCACCCAGTGACGTCGATGCCACGTGCCTCGAAAGAGCAGGAACGACACTTTCGACTGGTTAAGTCACGCCTCGTGGTGCCATGGGTGGCGAGCCGCCTCCTTGCACCGGTTCGACTTCCCGGTATCTGATTACCCCGGCCTCCGAGGATTTTGTAACTCGTCAGCAACCTCGAACGAGTATTTTCACATATTCAACAAAAAAAGGCAGCCCCAAACTTATGTCATTCGTTTCACTGCAAATGTTTTACGAATTTAAAAGTTTATTCTATCTGCCGTCAGGTAATATTGTTCAGCTGAGGGATGGTTATGCAGTCAATATGCAAATGAAAAAAGGCCATCTACACCCGAAACAACTGGTAGTCACAAATTGGTGTTCTGGGATCGAACTGGAGCCTTAGTTTCAATGAGGTGAGATTGAAACCGAGCGCACCGCATTCAGTAAGGACATACGGAAGAAAAAATAATCAAATCCTTTCGCTGCGTCATTAAGGACATACAGGGAAAATTATCAAATCCTTTTGCTGCGTTTCACGATTTCTGTGTTCTATATTAACTGCCGGGCCACCAGGCGATTATATTTAGGTAGAGGGAACTCCCTTTAACAGTCAAAGCGTTGAAATCCTCTTTACTATCTGTAGACGCAGTCTCCTTCGAATGATCAATTTCTTATTTTTTCTTAATTCTATTTACTTAATCATTGATTTATTTCCTCAGGATAGGTTAAATGAAACTGAGAATTTCAAAGCTGTATGCAAACCTCCGTGGGAGTGATGCGAGTTGGAACAAGAAATGACGGCTATCAACGAGACTCCAACCATTCCTCTCGTGAATTATACAAAATATCTCCATCTGAATAGTTTAATTCTAAATTGCCACACACACCCTTTTGTTGTTGCATTCTAGGCAACACCAATCCAAACCAGTCAGTTCTCGATTAATTCTTCTGATATTGCATAATCATGCCACTAGCACTCTCTAATTCCGAATTCTTTGCCGTCTGATGATAAAGTCGTGACGTTCTCATTGTTAAAATATTCTTAATCCTTTTTAGAACTCGTAATGGTACAATAAATTTTATACTACTGTTAGATATAAATCCAAGTTTCTTACAAGCAAAAATATTTACGAGTGACAGAGAGAGTTGGAAAAGAATGTGTAGACTAAGGCGACAACCTGTTTCAAGAGATGTAGCGGGGATGAACTGGCAGTATTCCTGGGAAAGTGCTCTAGTGCCATCCTCTTGGCCTTTTTCGAGCGGGAAGGAGCTCCGTGTGAAGAGAGCGAGCAAATCATGTGCCCTGTTCACACTAGCGGTTTAAAACCGCCCCGGTTCCATTATAATGCACATCAATGGAGGCTTTCACACACAACCGCAGTTTTTTCTTGACTATGCGGTACCACTGCGGTTTCCGCGCGGTTCATACCGCTAGCATGAACAAGGCCAAAAGAGGTGAGGTGGATTTTCCCTCCCTCCACCCCGGTGCCTTTTAGCCGCCTTGTTTTGCGGAGAGGAGCGGTTAGATTGTGAATCTCTTACTCCATGTTAAACTCACAGGTCCAAACTCATTTCAGCCGCCAAGCACACAGAGGTAATTTCCGGCCCTGTGTTCAGAATCAAATATACGGTTCCCGACTACCCCGCGTAAATCCTTAGGTTGAATATTTAATTTGGCTTCATGCAGGTGTTCAGGGAAAAAAGCAAAACAAATATGAACATTAAAGGGTCGAATCAGTTTCCATTAACGTTTTGATGCCTATATTCAACACCTATACTGATTAATTGTAGAATCCCCCCCCACACACACACACACATTGATCGATAAAGGTCCAAAGTATTCCATCGTCGTTCTGCACCGTCACTCAGGTCATGGTAACGTTTTATTATTATCATTATTATTATTATTATTATTATTATTATTATTATTATTATTATTATTATTATTATTATTATTATTATCATTATTATTATTATCATTATTCATCATTCATCAACCTTATCACAGAACTCCCTTTCCACCCCCGTTCTCCTCACCTCCTCATTTCTCACTCTAGCCTAGTAACCCCTACCATACTTCTCAGGCATTTCATCTCTATCCCTTCCCCCTACCATATATCTCTGTATGTCTTCCCTTGCCCCCGCCATCTCTCTCTTTCTCTCTTTGTCTTTCCCTTCACCCTCGCCATATTTCTCTCTTTATCTATAACTCCCATTCCCTCTTCCCTCATCCGCCATCTCTCTCTCTTTTCTCTCTCTCGCTTTCTCTCTCTCTCTCTTTCCCTATTTCTCACTTTCTCATGCATCAACTGCGTGTGTGGACGAATAAAAATATTATTTCAATGAGCGCCTAATGAGCTACCAAACGTTAGAATTGAAAATAAAAAAATCTCAAACGTCGTCTATACTTATGCCCGCCGGAGAGCCCAACGTATGTACTCTTGTAACCGCAGTTTATGCTCGGCAAAGTTACTTTTCAGAAGTGATGTGATAGCATCCGTAATATACAAATGTATTGGTTATCTTTATCAGCAATAATACACTTAGTTTTGTTCACGTAGATATTACATAATGTTTAGTTTTCGTAATGATTTTTATGTGACATAAAACTTCGAACTTGCAAAGGTAATCTTTTTTATTCTATGCTAAGAAGACTTTTCTGAATATCATAGTCTAACATTAGATTCGTATTCATTTATCCTTATTTTGACCACGGTGAACAATTCAGTTGGATGTATCTAATGTATTATACATGTAACAATACAATTTGATTTTTACATCATAGTTACTGTAGGGGCAATATCTAATATGCATCTTCACATATTGAACAAGTTGGATTGTAATTCTACATTACAAATGAATGACCACAATAGCGAGTCCAACCACCGCGGGCATCAATTACCTCGTAAGGGCGCTACATCGCTTAGGTCACCTTTCAAGGCAAGAAGGGCATAACCTATCCGAGCCGGGTCTGGCGAGGCGACTCTGCTGTTGCCAGTTTTAAGTTCAGGCGATAGTACACAATCTAACTCCACCTAACGCAACTTGACAAAGTGGTCATGAATAATCTACAAGATTCGCCTCGTAATAGGAGTAAATCAAGCATTTTTCCACATCATAAATATTGGAACACGACTTCCTTCACTCAAGTCACATTACATGAAGGTATCCCCAAGTGATTAATCTACATCGGATAGTACACAATCTAACTCCACCTTACGCAACTTGACAAAGTGGTTATGCATAATCTACAAGATTCGTCTCGTAGTGGGGGTAAACCAAACATTTTTCCATATCTTAAATATTGGAAAACGACTTCCTTCACTCAAGTCACATTGCATGAAGGTATCCTCCATATGATTAATCTACATCGGAGTATGATGGTCTTTCTTTTGTCTGAAGGCTGTCTCCAACCAATTTACTGAGTACAGAAGGAAAATGCGGAGGAGGAGGAAGAGGACAGTAACGATTTGATGAAATATCCGACGAGAGAGGTGATGTGTTAGAATTACATACAAGAAGCGAAGAAGTTCAAGAAGAAGGCATAGGAGCGGGAAAAGGAAAATAAAAAAAGAAGAATACGAAGAAGCGTTAGTAGTAAAACAAAAGGAAGAAAATGAAATCATAGAAGTAAAACAACGAGAAAATAATAGAATAGAAACAGGAGCAAATGGGGGACGAGTAGGAGCCAGAGATTGGTTCCACACTCGTCTAATCTCTCCCAAGAAACGTGTTCACCGCCAATTTTTCTTCCATCCAAATACTCAGATATGTTTCTCTCACAAGCCAAATCATAAATCTGCGTATGCACAACTTGTATACAATTTTCAACAATGCCACGTCCTTCAGCGAGGAAATAACCTAATAGACAAACGAATGGATAAAATGCAAGGCTAAAATGTTTATTTTTTGATGTTCTCGCGCTGGTTTTCTAGCGTTGCAATATGAGCTTATGTTTATGTGCATGTACGCATGTATCTTTGTGCTGATTGTGAATGTGCGTACGTGTAAGTAAGAGTGGTGTGTATGTGTATGAGAAAGCATTGAAATGTAAATGTGTCTTTGAGTGTATAAATGTTAACTTACACTCACACGTAGTCAATAAGGATTCATATCTTTAATTTATAACATAAGACGGCCTAGCCAATAGAAATAAATTCAAATAGCCATATATTGTAACTGCAGACCTTCGCTGGTTTCCTGTTTTGAATATCAATCATGTACAAGTAGCACATATGTCGAAATAGTCATGATTTTTCTGTGGTAACTGAGATTTCCCACATTATTCTTTCCCGACCAGAAAATTTTCGCAGAGTTTCCGTGTACAGGCAATTCAAAGTATTCCAGGAAATATTTCTCGAGTTATAAGTCCGTGAATCACACGCTCTTCCAGAGCAGCCGAGAAAAAAAAAGAAAAGGGGGTGGAGTCTTCTAAGGCTGAGAGCAGAAAGAATCGACTTCTTTTCCGGAAGCTCTTAAGGATGACTTCGCCCGGACGACCTGTGGAAACATCTCCATCCGGGCAACTGAACAGATAGAATATTCCATCCGGACAATTGAAATAGTGCCTCTCTCCTTATATACTTGGTAGGGACGACTCACTGTTTAGACGAAACATCAGAATACAATCATTAAACGGAGAAACTAAATAAATTATCTTCCTATCTAGAGGGCAGGTAAGAGTAATTCCTTCATCCGGGCGAATGAAAGGAAAACTACTTTCATTCGGACAACCGAAACGAGCAAAGCTTTCGTCTGGACAGCTGGAGAGGATGACTCTTCTATCCAAACAAAATAATTGAACGACTCCTCTAGTGTCGATGTTATGATTGATGTTTTCTTTCTTCTTCTTCTCCTCCTTCTTCTTCTTCTTCTTCTTCTTCTTCTTCTTCTTTCTTCTATTTTCTGTTTTTTCCGTTGTCCAACCTCATTTTCTCTACGCTTCATTTTCTTTTCCTGTATCAAAAAGATTTCCCGCCTGCCTATTCCCTCACTGCAAACCTGTTAAATGTTGAAATGGTGAATAGGCTTCTTCACAGAAGCTGCAAGGTAGTGGGAAAGATTCAAACCAATGATCCCAAGGCGTTGCATCAGTCCCACACAGATCGTCATGATGAAAAGGTGAAGAGTGAATACAAAAACCCTGCCCCGAACCAGGAAGCAAAGACCTCTTTTGCAGAACCAGAAAAAGGAGAGTTTCTGTCCGTACCAAAGAAAGCACTCAAGATCCATAACATTGACGTTATTAGTTCCCACATCCTGGTTAATGGATACCGTCCACAAAAGAAACACCATATACACTTTTAAATTTCTTTGAACTTTGATCGTCCCGTCCGCCATCAGATAAAATATATACAATCAATATTTTATTACTTTGTACAGGTTATACAATAATGTTACATATAGATGTTTTTTTATCTTACAAGGGCCATCGTAGTATGTGGCAACATTATTTACAATATACAATTTGATTATAATGGACACATATAGTGGTTTGACAAAGATAAGTAATTTTATTATACAAAAATGCTATATGCGTTAAGGGGACACTGTAGTAGTGGCGTGTTGCCACAACATAGGGATCAGATGATTTTACTCAGCCAAGGAACATTACACCTAAGTGCGTAGCCAAAGAGTTAAACCACGGATTCTCAACACTCCTTCCCATGTACCCCATACTTATGCATTGCTGTTGTTTAGCCTCCTGGAGATCAGTTTAACACTGAATAGAATAAGTTAGTTAGACTATGGCCCCGATTGTATAGCTCTGCGGGTCCATAGGGGTTCATCGATCCCAGGTTGAGGACCACTGGGTTAAACTCTTTTACCGCCAATGACGACATAACTTTTTCCTGGCTTCCACCATGTGATTATATTTAGCTTAAGAAAACCCTTGACGCCGAAAGGGTTAAGAAACATCCTCCACTGCAGCTTTATCGTCAGAACCTTTCCTGCGAAAGATGCACTTGCCAAACCAATTTCATACTTGTACGACTCTCTTCAGCGGGATCCGTGCTCACGTTTGATATAATCTTTCTCTCCTTGAGCGCTCAAACTCTTTCCACATCGAGTTGCACTTACCCTTGCATTCTAGCTGATACTACCAATCTCTTTTATTCAGATGAACGTGACTCCTTTAGACTGATGGAACACAGGAGGGAGATCATGAATAGTGAAACGATTCTTTACGGGAGTTCCGGCTCACCAGAAAGGATGCGAACTCACGACCATCCAGACATCTTCCACATTATCCGGTCTACTCAAGGAGATAATAATATCCGGGAGGGGAAGTTTCGGGCGAGGTAGTCTGGGTTACCGAAACCACATATCCGGCGCTCGGACAAACAGACAGACAGAGACAGAGGTACAGATAGACACGTCACCATCGCAATATGTAGCCAGGCGATCGTGTCTCCTTGTTGTGAAGCCAAGCAAGTCTGAGCCAAGGCCAATATAACTCGCGTGCAATGTGCAACGAAAATACGTGCGTGATATATGCTATCCCAAGTGACCCGGACCATTTCACAACACCCTCGTTGTTCACTGCTCCACCTTTCCATTCCGAGACTTACCCTTGTGGCCATAAGAACATATTACACCACAGAAAATAGTGATGTGTGTTTATTACTTTAAATAGCTGGCTATTCTTGACTGTTTACAACTCCCTGCATAGTAAAAAATGTAAGGTAAACTTTTGGGTTGAAAATTCTGTATGCTGAATTATTACCATAGATATGAGTTCATGTGGTCAGTAAATAAATTCATGCCGTTCTTCTAGAATTCTACACGGTTGTCTTTTTTGATAAAGCTGTATTAATGGTATTTCTTCTACTTTAACAATACCCCTTTTTTTTAAAATACTGGCACAAAAAATACACAAAAGCTTGACAATGTATCATAGTATCACAGAGAGATTTTGGTACCTTTGGTAGTGACTGTACCAAATTACACACAACACTGCACATTCATGATGCAATACGGTCACACAGTCTTGACGGATTCGTCACTCCTTTGATGGACTCTGATTAATGTCATTGGAATTGACAATTGAAGGGCAATAATCTACGCTAGGCGGTCCTGAATCACAGAGACGTGTCTACTACGAACTCAGAATTCCCATTTAATGCCTACAGCATTGTCCTATGAATCAATCGATCTCCTGTGGGTAGGTTTAGGCCATTCATTGTAAAAGGAAGAAAAAATGTCAAACATGTAAAATCTAAGATCTAAAGTCTAAACCCACAACACAGAGCTTCACGGGACCCTCAGCTAAGAACATATGTCGTCAAAATTAAAAAGTACAAAGGGACACTAACAAGAGTGTGTTAAGTGTTTGAGGACTGGTGGATAAGGAAAAAAGAAAAAAAAAAGAGAATTGATAATGCACAACGATGAATACAGAGAAGATAAAATCACTATAAATTCATGGGAGGAAACAGTTGTCACCAAAA
>NC_134815.1:7572768-7587768 GCF_046742065.1 Oratosquilla oratoria | reverse complement strand
CAATTACAGCAATGGTCTGAAAAGTGGCTAATGAAATTTAACACAAGTAAATGCAAGGTAATGCACATAGGTAAAAATAACAGTAAGTACGATTACAAGTTATTTGGAAATTCGTTAACAAAAGTGGATAGTGAAAAAGATCTCGGCGTAATTATCAGTAACGACCTCAAATCATCCAAGCAGTGTATTTCAGCCTCTGAGAAAGCAAATAAGATTCTGGGATTGATTGCGCGATCTTTTGATTTCAAAAGTCCATCACTCATTAACAAGTTATATAAATCGTTAGTTCGTCCACATTTGGAATATGCTGTTTCCGTATGGTCACCGAATCTCATTAAAGACATTGACAGACTGGAAAAAGTACAACGGCGAGCCACAAAACTGATTCCAAATATCAAAAATAAATCATACGAAAATCGACTTAAGCACATGAATCTGTTTTCCCTAAAAAAAACGTAGACTCAGAGGTGACTTGATACAGGTCTTTAAGATTTTAAAGGGAATTGACAACATCAAAAGTGACAAAATTTTCACATTGAATGAGAATCAGACAAGAAACAATGGTCTCAAACTGTCCGGAAATAGATTCAATTTGGAAGTAGGTAGAAACAACTTTGCCAACCGTGTAGTTAATGAATGGAATAAACTTCCTGCACAGGTAGTGCAATGTAGTTCAGTTCGAAGCTTTAAGAATCATTTAGATAAATACCTAAGTAAGATGCTGTAATGATTATAATTTATGTTATATTATTTGTTTTTGTTTTGTTATAATTTGTCTGTCTGATTTTCATTTATTATTAGTTATATGTCAATCTATAATCATTTACTATTTACCTTTTTGTTTGTTATTCAACTATACCTATGCATTTCTTTATGTATTTTATTTGTTATTTTTACATTGTTATAGTTTTAATTTATTATTAATATGATTTTTTTTTTTTTTTTTTTCTTCTTCTTCTTCTTCTCCATCCGACCTAGATATGGATCAAAAGGTCTCCTGTCGGCATGCTCCGCCTTTGTAATCCTTTGTTATATCTATGCTAGGAGGCCGTCACCTTTGCCCTATGTGCTCGGAATACCAGGCCATGTAGGAGGCAGATACAACACTGGTACTCAGTGGGTTCAAACTCGGACCTGCGTCATGTAAGGCGGGAACGGATGCAGCGTGCTACTGTATATCCGGCACATATTATACAAGTACATGAATGATATGAATAAACGAGAAACTACGTTTCTAGCCGTTATAAATAGAGATCTAAAATATCATGTCAATGTCTTCCGGGTAGACAGTCAGCCTAAACCAATAATGCGGTTTCGTCTTGTAACTTCATAATTATAACTTTGCATCTCCAGAAAGAAAACGTTCATTTGCATATTCTGGCTCTCGTAACAAGAGCTGTCGTTGTTCAGTTCTCTGTGAAGCCGTGTCTAAGTTTGACCCCTTCACTACCATGTCCTGCCCTCAGTTGAATAAAATCGTTCAATTTTAACCCATTCAACTCCGATGACAAGATGTCTTGTCATTTGGTCAAATAAAACAAAAAATCATAAAACACCAAAATGTTTGATCAAACACCAGAAAAATAGGACGTCAGTCCTCGCTTCGCTGCGAGCGAAGCGAGGATTGACGTCATATTTTTCTGGTGTTTGATCAAACATTTTGGTGTTTTATGATTTTTTGTTTTATTTGACCAAATGACAAGACATCTTGTCATCGGAGTTGAATGGGTTAACCAGAATAAAGTCAACGATGACCTCATCGTAGTGAGTAGTAATCAAGACGGTCCTGCCCCGTTCATCTTCTCACAAAACGTCTATCCGACACAATGCCTGTCAGTGGTCTAGCTGTACGAAATGGCATCAATTTTGCCTATTCTGGTGGAGAGGTCGTTCCTCCACTGTCTGTATATCACTCCCTCTATTCTCTATTGCGTCGTTGATGTTCTGGATTCAGATTACCATCCCAGCTACATTCCTGAGTAACTTTATAACTTTTCTTGTCCAAGCGATTGATGTGACCATACAACCGGACTTGAGTCCTCTCGATGTAGACGAGAGCTACCTTAAAGTGAATGAAATATCTTAGTATTTGCCGCCGTAATGAAATTTGTAATGGCGTCATAGAGTGAAGAACATGCTTGTGCATAGTACAGTGTACATCTTTCGGTAAATGCCAGAAGACTTCAATCGGTCGAAGGGAATGTCCACTCTCTTCTTCTCGCTCGAACAAAATCATCTATAGCAGTGGTTCCCAAACTTTTTTCTGTCATTTCCCCCCCCCCTACAATCAATTTAATCATCCAGATTCCCCCCTTCTTGGCAAGACACACTATTTACTAATTTATTTTAAAAATGTACAAATAGACTGATAAACATAGTTACATAATAAACTACACCGACCATCTACAACAGGCATACTCTCTCTCTCAGGCATGAGAAAATCCATCTGATATATATATATATAATTTTATTGCTAGTAGGTAATGTAATTATTCCCCCCCACTGGTAATTTCCCCCCAGTTGGGGAAATTTTCCCCAGTTTGGGAAATGCTGATCTTAGACTGTCACAACAACATGTTACAATCCATCTGACCCATAATACTGCTGGCGTTCACGTCCTCTTCTTAGACGCATTCGCTGCGCTCTAAGAGGTTTTCTTCAGGTGAATAAAATCACCTGGCGACAGCCACAAAACATGTACAAGTGTTGAATATCAGTGAAAGGGCTAGATAAGTCACTCCGATATGATATTTGTATATTCTGTCCAGGTTTCTGATATGCTAGTCGACTCAGCTGAAAGCTGGAAACAGGTCGTAAGCTTGATGTGACCGGGCCTTTACCTCAAGTTTCCAGTCAACCTGAGGTGAATGAATATAGGAAACCAAGCCACTGCCTTGATGCACGCAGAAAATTATTAAATGGATGAATAAACACATAGATAAATATATAAATATATGATTAAATGAATAGATAAATAAATAAATAAATAGATAAATTAAAAAAAATCTTGGTCATCGCAAATGAGAGGTTTGCATGCTGACTGAATCTATCATACCTCTGTGACATCAAATAGGATTTTCTATGTTTTAGATTAAGAATTGTCTGTTTTGGGATATGGAATATTCATGTTCTAGGTTATGAAATATTATATTAAAAGTAAAATTAATTCATATCTGGTTATTTAGATTTGAATCTTACTAATTTTTGTTAGAAAAACTAAAAACGTATATTTTTGTTTTAGTTGATAACCTTGAGTCGTACATTTCTGTAACAAAGATGAGGTATAAATATCTTTTATCACGATTTTACAAGTCATATCGTTGCATGCTTGATGGTATACGAATATATCAATGACAATGACTAGACAAATCCACTACCTCCAAATTCGTTGATGATAAGTTGTGTGGCATAGCAAAATGATCCCTTGAATCAACTGGATAATGAAGAAGATTCAGACAAACTAGAGTAATGGTCTCAAAAGTGGCTAATGAAATCTAACCCAAGTGAGAAGTAAGGTCTATGTTAAGATGGTGGATTAAATGAGTGATTTGAGGCGTAGATTGGGGGGTGGAGGGAAAGTTGGCAAAGAGGGTTCATGCTGGAGTGGATTGGGGTGGATTAAATCAGAGATTTGAGGCGTAGATTAGGGGTGGAGGGAAAATTGGCAAGAGGGTTCATGGTAGGGTAGCTTGGGGTATATGGGAGTTATGAGTGAAGGGAAACTAGCAAAAAGGAGAAAAATGTATGGAAAGAAAAAGCGAATGTAGGAACTTGAGAGAAGGATCAAGAACAGGATGGATGAAAGGGGTGAGAGGCATTAGATCCATGAGGAATGTTTATCGGGAAAGGAAAGGGGAGGGCAAAAGAGGGATGTCAATGGAGAGTGGTTGTGAATGAATATGGAGGTGACACGGCCCGAAGAGATTTCATATCGTATGCTCTGCATATTTCTCAAGTGGCCGGGGGTAAAGTAGCTTTGGTTGTCGGACAGTCTTGCTGCATTGCCTCTGACCCGAGCAGTGTGGCACAGAAGAGGGATGACCCTTCATCCACGAGAAGCTAAGGCGAAGAATAGGTTTGAGGGTGAGTGTGGAATAGGTGAAACGTGGGTGCATGCCTTGGGTGGTCACCTAATTCATAAGGGGGAAAAGTCCCTTTCATGTACCTAAGTGTAAAATTATATATGGAGAAAAATGTGAGATAAGCCAGTTGTTTACTGACGACACTGCGCTTGTGCCGACAGCACTATATGGGACAGAAATATGGGACATAAGAGAGGAAAACAGGAGGAGTTTGAATGTGTTTGAGATAAAATGACCCAGAAGTATGGTAGGGGTTACTAGGTTGGATAGAGTGAGAAACGAGGAGGTGAGGAGGAGAGCGGGGTTGGAGAGGGAGTTTGGAGATAGGGTTAATGAAAGAGTATTGGGATGGTTTGGACACATGGAAAGAATGAGTGAAGAAAGATTAGTAAAAGAGGTGTGGAAGGCAGAGGTGGAAGGAGTGAACATGAGGGGGCGACCAAGGATGAGATGGATGGATGGGGGTAAAGGGGCATTGGGAAAGAGGGGAATGTCTGTTGAGGAAGGAAGGAAGAAAAGAGAAGATAGGAGCGAGTGGAGATTGATTGTGTATTGATGATGCTGTGATGCATGGAAGGGAGTGGGAGGGAGTTGGGGGGGGTGCTGAATGAGTAAGATTGAATGATATCTTATGATATTTTGACGCAGCCAGAAGGAATTTCTCCCCTTCTTCTCTTTTTCTGCATGAGGTAACGGAGAGTGGGGGGTCGCCGATTATATGAAACGGCCTTGCTGTGGGGGTGCTGTGTCTTGCTACATTGCTTCTGACCCAGGGTAGTGGGCGAGATGCAGGGATGATCCGTCATCCAGGAGGAGCCAAGAAAAGAGGGAGGGGGGGGATGGGAGTGGAGTATGTGGGGACGGAATGGGTGGGAGTGGATTTTATGCCTTTGTTTTTTAGCTACCTCCCTTTTAAGGGGAAAAAGGCCGTTTGTATATGTATGTAAAAATTATACTAACTGTGACAATGATTGATTTGCAAAAATTCAACCAAACTCGAAAATCTAAATGATTTGGTGACATTATCAGGACTTTCTTTAAAACATTTAAGTAGTGTGTTTCTGCATCGGAAATGCAAATAGAATACTGTGTTTGGTGGTGCAATCTCTTGGCTTCAAAATTCCAGTTATCATCTACCAATTAAAAAGATCACTGGGATGTCGACATTAGGAATATGCTGTCTCCGTTAAGTCCATAGATCTCATTAAAGACCTTGACAGATTTTAGTGGCGAACCAGAAACCTCACACCAAATACAAGAAACAAATCAAATAAAACAGTTAAAGATAACTGAATCTATTCTATTAAAGAAAAAAAGAAAAAACGAAAGGCACAGGGGTAACTTATTACAAGCCTTTAAGAATTTAAAGAGAGGTTATAACGCCAAAGTTGAAAATATTTTCATACTAATAAAAATCGGACGAGAAGGAATGGTCTCAGCTGCCATGACGTAGATGTAACCTTTAAGTCGTTATAAACAATTTGCCAACAGCGTCGTCAGTGAATGGAATAAGCTTCCAGTGGAGGCGACTGAATGTAATATAGTTCGAAATTTTAGAATTCACTTGAACAAACATATTTTTTCATTCGACCCTTTGCGGTATGCTTTATCATTGTAACGCATGAGTAGCGGTTGAGAACTGAATCTAGACCTTTGTAGTTATGAGACAAGATCGAACTCCGATGCAACAATGCGACACACAATAACCTCCAAGGTAGTACAATATATCAATCCCATGACAAGAGTATATGATGCATGTCCGATGCGGGTTTTTCCATAAGAAAAAAATCTTGTCACAGCAATTTTGAAATCGTCTGTAATGGAGCACAAAAGACTTCGTCCTTGAGCCAATTTATCTGACGCCCACGAAAGTGTGAACTGGGACATTCTTCGATAAGGGCAAATTTAACCAGCTATCTTCCTCCTGAACCCACAGCTAAACGTGAACACTAATTTTGCCTCATCCCAGTCAATCTGGTGGTTGTGATAACTAACATGGTGGATTATAGCCGAACTTTCTTGGACATATACGATGGATCTACTGTGTTCGACCAATATAGTATTCATGTCTCTTCCAGTCTCAATTCTTCTGTCAATTTTATCCCTATGGATCGTTTCACATTTGCTTACCACAATCCCAACACATTGCATAAGCAAATTGTGAACGTACACCAAAGATTTAAGCGGGCTGAGTCTCCCGAAGTTGACATTGCCATACTTACATTGCTATGACTATGATCTTGTGTACCTAGGCCAAACTGGGAGAGACTTGATTGGTCAAACAAGAGATCTTCATCAAATATGCCCCAGAAACTTCGGCTGTATTCAACCATATTAGTCATTACAAACAACCTAACAGACAGGGATAAGGCCAAACTAGTGTTCAAGTCTAGTTGTGGGTTCAGGGAGAAGGTAGTTCAATCAGCCATTATCAAAGAATGTCCCAGTTTTAACATCTTCAAAGGACAATGGTCTACGGACATTACTTCACGTTTGGCGGTGAGAGTTCTTGTCAGTAAATTTTTCTCCTGACCCCGTATATGATCCCACGCCTTACCACTCATCCTGGTCAGCTGGCCTGTCATGTAGGCGGTCCGAGTTCTTTTTATAAACCCCCCCCCCCATAGTTTTTCCTTTTCAAAGTTTGTTCTTTAGGCAAAAGTTTGGCTGTAACATGTGTTGCAGCCTTACTCCTGTTCTGGCCAATCTTTACATGGAATTCTTTGAGAGTGTTCTTCAGTTATAATTTGGTTTAGATACGTTGATGATATTTTCACCCTTTGGGATGAGAGTTGGGGTCCCTTTGATGCTTTTCTAGAAAAAAAAAATCAGTTTCAAGGTGGAATGGGAAAAAGATGGTAAAATTTCCTCTTTAGATACATCAATCATGAGAAATGGGAATAGGGTTGCCTTTACTGTTTTTAGATGGAACACTCATTCAGGAAATTACCTTCTCTTTTTTAGTCATCACACAGATCACATTAGAAGGATCGTAGCTTCGGGTCTTTTTCTCCGAGCTTTAAGGATCTGTAGCCCCCAATTTTTAGAACATGAGTTAATTTCCATCAGATCCCAATTAACAAAATTAGCTTACTCTCAGTGGTTCCTGGATAAAGCCCTCAGCCAAAACAGAACTAACTTTGTTTTAAGAAACGATTGGACAACTTTATGGATGGGGATGACAGGTGGTGATGGATACGGGGCTGCCTAGTGTAGGCCTTATGGTCTCTTGCAGTCTCCTTTATTCTTATGTTCTTATGTTCTTAATCCCCTTTTTCACCGAGCCAAACGTCTTACAAAACCCTTTGTTATTCCCTTTTCAGAGTCCATTAGCCATTTCTCCAGATTTCTTCCCAAAGATAAGGTAATTCTAATTCATAATTACCCGAATACGATTAATAAAAAATTTGTTAATGTTCATCAGAGGTAGAAAGAAGATCATATCCCATGGGTTTATGACCTTACACGTAAAGCTTGTAACCTAGCATACATCCGTCAGACGGGAAGAGCCCTAAGGACGTGAATGAGCACAAAATATCAATTAGGTATGGTCAAGAAAGTTCAGCCGTGTTCCAATACGTGAACAATATAAATCACCCAATGGACTGGGACAAATCTGAACTTATCTATAAATCTGGTTGTGGGTTCAGAAGGAAAATGGTGGAATCCACTTTAATAGATATTCTTTCCAGCATGAACATTTGTAAGAGTTTCCTATTTAAAGATAGTATCCTCCTCCCACTTCGCACTATTGAGGAGGATTGCAGTTAGCATTCGAAATGTATAGAATCGCTTATTCAACTCTATTTTTTTCGATGTGGTGTTAGCTGTGATTTACAAATGTGTCACTACATTTCTCACCAGTGACATATGTATATGTATATGTATATATATATATATATAATATATATATATATATATATATATATATGTATATATATTATATATATATATATGTTGCAAAAAAAACTGGGAAATAATAAACTTAATCTGAACGTTTCCGTCTATTTAAGACATCTTTGTATTCCTTGAAGATGTCTTAAATAAACGAAAACATTCGGACTAAGTTTCTTATTTCCCAGTGGTTTTTTCTGCAAATTATCTTCACGTGTTCTTGTGAATTACTGCAAATATATATGTGTGTGTGTGTGTGTGTGTGTGTGTGTGTGTGTGTGTGTGTGTGTGTGTGTGTGTGTGTGTGTGTGTGTGTGTGTGTGTGTGTGTGTGTGTGTGTGTGTGTGTGTGTGTGTGTGTGTAGACTTTTGCTGTTCTACATTAGTTGGAGGTGTTGAAGATAAACTATTCGTGACTTATCTTTATTGTGTCGCCGCCGTCACTGGTGCTTTCCATCAACGAAGATGACGAAGAAAATAGTGGTGGTTGCCAACAATATATTTTACAATTTAGAATTTAAATGGTGGCGGTTGCCAACACTATTTTGTAACTTACTATTCTAGCATCTTCTGTCCGTTTATATATATAAATATATATATATAAATATATATATATATATATATATATATATATATATATATATATATATATATATATATATACATTATGAAATTAAGTATGGACACTCAGTGTTTACTATAACTCTTTATACATCTTTAAATACAAGAAGTGATGAAATTACGCTAGCGGCTATTGTATGTTAACATTATATGGCCGACTCCCCAGTCGGTATGCAGGTGGCTTGACGGCTGATTCCTGAGGTCAAGCCAAACTGACCGCGGGTCACATCACACAATAGGTGGTCCGTGGCTACTCCCAGGATCCGACGTCGAGTAGCTATGCATGCATATATATATATATATATATATATATATATATATATATATATATATATATATATATATATATATATATATATATATATATACGCACGCACGCACACACACACACACACACACACAGTGGCGCAGTGCTTAAGTTTCCGGCTGCCAATACGGAGGTCCAGATTCGAATCCTGTCCAGGGCTGAAATAGATTCAGTATCGCTACGCTGCGAGTCGTTACTCCAACTCTTGCGAGCGAGGAGTTGTGTGCGTGTGTGTGTGCGTGTATGGTCACAACATTACCAATAGGTCAGTCATATATGAGCTCTGAGCTCTCTTCCGGGAGGGGAACAGCTGTCAATCATGAATCCAAAACGTGATCCAAGACCATGGTGAATCACAATCACAAACACACACACACACACACACACACAGACACACACACACGCACACACACACATACACACACACACACACACACACACGCACGCACACACACACACACACACTCACGCACACACCCACACACACACACATATATATATATATATATATATATATATATATATATATATATATATATATATATTTATATCGTTGAAGAAAATAGCAATATCTGCATTAACTATCATCTTGTGGAGACTTTTATGCCTACCTCCTCTTCACCCTCCACCCTCTACTCTCTATCTCTACTTCATCCTCTTCCACTTCATCCTCTTTACTTCACATCTGTTGGTCCTTTCCCCTTCCTCAGACAGGAACTGAACTTGCGTCCCTTGCCCCCAGTAGCAGCCGTGGGCGTCAGAGTGAAAAGTTTAAATTGTTTACCAAGGAGTCATTCATTCAACCATCCATCCATCCATCCATCCATCAACTCTGCACCTTGCGGTTGTGTGGGCGACTCTCGTCAATTCAGGCGCACGCGCTCACGTATGTATGTTTCATGTTATTCAACTCTTCAACTTCAGCTTGTCCACCATCACAAGAAAATGCACAAGATGATAACATCTGATCTTTTATGCTCAATACTACGGTATGATTTATATGTATTGTTCCGTTTGAATGAAGAAAGTTCTCAATGAAAATGTTCCAATACAGAACAGAGTAGCAACCAACCACCTGAACGAATCCAAACCTCACGCAGAGTATTGTATTTGGACTTACAATGAGACACTGAACCGTAAAGAATCTCTTTGCTGATCGCTGCAGCGGTGCTTTGATGAAACACCCATTCAGGGTCCCCAGTCCGATCCAAGGTGACTACGGAGTCTTTGAAAGACTTTGGTCCGGCTTTAGCACTTCCCACGGTTCCGCCTCTAATTCAGTGTGTGTGTGTGTGTGTGTGTGTGTGTGTGTGTGTGTGTGTGTGTGTGTGTGTGTGTGTGTGTGTGTGTGTGTGTGTGTGTGTGTGTGTGTGTAATTCACCATGGTCTTGGATTCACCATGGTCTTGGATCATGTGTTGGACTCGTGATTGACAGCAATTTCCCTCCCGGAAATAGCTGTGTGTGTGTGTGTGTGTGTGTGTGTGTGTGTGTGTGTGTGTGTGTGTGTGTGTGTGTGTGTGTGTGTGTGTGTGTGTGTGTTTACCTAGTTGTATCTTACGGGAAGGGGAGCTATGCTCGTGGTGTCCCGTCTCTGTATCTCGCCATGTCTAATTTGCTCTTAAATTCGTGTATTGTTTTTGCACACACTATTGTTTCGTCTAGTATGTTCCATACATCCACCACTCTGTGGGGAAAGCTGTTCTTTTTCAGGTCTCTTCTATAACTGTCCTTTTTGAGCTTCCTTCCATGTCCTCTTGTGTTTCTCTTATCCCAATTTAGTAAGTCTTCTCTATCAAGGACTTCTATACCTCTCATAATTCTGTAGATGGTCAACAAGTCACCTCTTTCTCTCCTTTGTTCCAGAGTCGGTAATTCTAGTTTTGACAATCTGTCTTCATATGACAGTTTTGATAGTGTTGGGGCCATCTTCGCAGCAGCTCTCAGGATTCTCTCTATTTTCTTTATATTCTTTTTAGTACTGAGTGACCAGAGTGTCGCTGCGTACGCCAATTTTGGTCTTATCAGTGTGACTAGTATTTTCTTTACTATTTCTTCATCCAAGTAAGTAAAAACCACTTTTATTGATCTTAGCAAGTTATAGGTTTCACCGACAGTTTTGTTTATCTGTTTGTCAGGGGACATATCCTTTATTATGATTACTCCCAGGTCTTTTTCTGGTTCCACTTTCTTTACTTTCTTTGCACCAATTTTATATTACCCTGATATATATATATATATATATATATATATATATATATATATATATATATATATATATATATATATATATATATATATATTACTTTTCCAAGTTCCATTATGCTACATTTTTAATGTTGAAGTCCACTTCCCACTTCTAACTCCATTCCCAAACCCTGTTTAGATCTCCCTGCAGTGAATCACAGTCCGTTTCAGTACTCACTTTCTTTAACAGTTTTGCTTCATCTACAAAGAAGCTCATCTAACATTCCACACCTTTATCCTTATCATTCAAATAAATAGCAAACATCATTGGAGCCAATACTGATCCTTGTGGAACTCCACTAATCACCTCTTCCCAAGTAGAACTCTTATCTCTGAGCACTACTCCCATTTTTCTTCCATGCAAAAAGTCCTCCATCCATTTCAGTGTGTGTGTGTATGTGTGTCTGTGGGTTCATGGGTGTGGATGTGGGTATGATGTGTGGTGTATTATTGTAGTTGTGGGTGTGGGTGTGACTGTGGTTGTGGGTGGGATTTGGTTCGTGGTTGTGCGCATTTGTGTTACTGTAATAACAAACTTTGTGTTTTTAATCTCCTTCACAAATGCATATATTCATAGTTTCGACCTCCACGTCCTATTCCTGATCTCGGAAGTTTCAGCTTCTGTGTAGGAGACTTCCTACTTCCACTTCAGTTCATTCCAGGGGAACTTGGCTACTTAACGAAAAGAACGCTCGAATACTTACGGGTCCTTCGTTCGAATCTACCCTAGTGCACAACCATTTACCCCATGAGATGCTTGAACATGCCTAATATGGAGAAAGCCAAGCAGGCAACAAGTGATAATAATCTCAGGATCAAGTATGTTGCCATTTATGATATCGGTGACCGATAAGCCTCGGGACAAAATCGCGCGATACCAACCTCAACGTCATCAGTTTGAAAGTCCCGATAAGATGTCTTTATAAAACACCTGAAGAACGCAACCCCTTTGCTAACAAAGGAGTCATGCGTAGCCCGATGGAATGAAAAGATAAGTACTATACAATGCGGAAGGAGTTAAATAAGATAAACCTTTTGATCACGTAGGGGTTACACACAGCTTCAATAGTAGACTGGTGGAGTAAACGTATGTGTTGATCTGTGTGAAAGGGATTAAACTTTAACAATTGCACAGATTCAACAGCTCCGATTGTATTGCCGATATCAAAATACAAAGGGCAAAAAATGTACCATCACAAAAAAAAAATTATTCACATTCCTCCGAGACGCGAGGATCCGCCTTACACCCCTTTCCTGAATTCTTCCACCTAACTCCCTTGATCTTCCTCAGCTGTATATTTCCACCTTACTTCCCATACCTTTGTCATCTTCTTTGGAGCAGTCTTTGACCTCCCACTGTACACAGAAACCTCTTCAACAAAACAATCCTCACTCCGTCCATTTCCGTCCATCGACAACGCGGAACCCAGGAGGAACTCTCTCCGTGAACTCTTCCCATTAAGCGAAGGCATTTGCACAAACACTGTAGCACAGACACACAAATCCACCTTACCATCCTCTCCCTCTACTCCCTCTCCCCCTCATTTAACATGCATACATTACATACATACATTACATACATTACATACATACATACATTACATACACTACATACACTACATACACTACATACATTACATACACTACATACACTACATACATTACATACATTACATACATTACATACATACATTTACATACATTACGCCCGCGTCTCGTTTAGTCACTTCCGTACTGAATGCCACTTGTCTTTTTATTCTAAGTACCGCCAGGCTGCCTCATCCAGCTGTGAACGATACCTTCGGTAACAGAATAATTACAACATATAACGATTAAACCTTTTCCTACCAGGAAGTATTAATAGTGTTTTTATTGCTGCTACAAGACTACGGGTATTCCACCCAGTTGCGCGTGATATTTTTGGTAGTGAAAGACTTACATACATACATACATACATATACCAAGGCTTTCTCCCCCTTACTAGGGAGGTAGCCAAAAAGGGAAAGGCATAAAATCATTCCCACCCATTCCATCCCTGAAAACACTCCACACCCCTCCACCCTCCCTCCCATCTTAGCACCTCCTAGAAGACGGGTCATCCGTGCACCCTGTCCACTGCCCTGTCCTTCACTTGTTTTCTCCATCTCGACTGTGCTCCCACTCCATTAAGGAGGACGTCCACTCCTCAGAAGACTGTCTCGTCTATCGTCTCCTACACCAGGCACTTGAAGCGCATCAAACCTAATTTTCCTCGAAAATCGACGACTTGAATCCCTTTGTTGTGCCACTGCTATCATCGTCTCCTTGACGTCCTCCTCTTCCTCCCACTGAAATACCTGCGTTCCCTTTTTTCTCCTCCCTCTTCATAAATTCTACTTCTTCCCTTCCTCCTCCTCCCCTTCTTCCCTTAGACTTTAATGCAGTGGTTCCCAAACTATCTTACCTGACGCCCCCTTTTTGCTTCCAGTAGACCCGCACTCCCCCGCTCCCTCTTTTGTTCATGTGAAATGATTCTTGCATTTATTTCTTTGCATTGTTCAGGAAAACAGATTTCTGTTTGAAAGGAGAACTAGCTTCATAGAAAACGGGTTGGAGTGACTGATATAATTATACTTTGCATGTATGTAATGGCAGATATCTATTCTTTGAATGATTTTATTATCATAATTAAACAAATATTTTTGAGCAGATGACTTCACGCCCCCCTTGTATCCTCCTCACGCCCCCCTAGTTTGGGAGCCACTGCTTTAATGACTTCTGTTTGCTTTTCCCAATTTCTCCTCGCCAACAAGATCTTTCCTGCCTCTTCCTCTGTCATTTCCTCGCGTTCCTTCTCCCTCCCAACTTTCCATCTTCTTCAGCGCATCTTGTCATAGCTGCTGGCCGGCACCCTTTCTCAATTATGCTCATTCTCCACCCGCAGCAGAACAGGATCTGCTGAAAAGGTTCACTTCATCCTGGGCACAGTAGATCCTGTTCGATTTTTTTTTTTTTTTTTTTTTTTTTTTTTTTTTTTTTTTTTTTTTTTTTTTTTTTTTTTTTTTTTTTTTTTTTTTTTTTTTTTGACATAGTCGCTATTCCTCGATGGAGCTTTACCAAATTTGGAGCGGAGGTCCTCCTGCATCATAGAATATTGGATAGATAAATAAATCCTCTTATTGTGTCTAGTAAATATAATGTGTTAGAGAATGTTGGAAGTCTACATAGAGTGTCTCCCATATATTTCCTATTAATCCCATATCTATTTCATTTTCTTGCAGAGAATTTAATTGAAATTAGCTGGACAACCAAACAAAAGGTTCACGGTGCAAATACCTTCTACAAGACCAAAATTAATATAGGATTAGTATAGGAAAAGCACGAGAGGGCACTAAATGGTTTCCACACATTCTGAAACACCCTGTAAATCCAGCAAATCACTACACCAACCACTGGGAACAAATACTGCGCTAGTACATAGCCGCACTCACTCTTCTCCTCTCCTCCGGCCCAGTGGATCATGCCTGACAAGTTTCAAAGCACCCCCGCTTCTTCCCCCCACCGTCTCGGATCAGGTGCGGCTCAGCTTACGCAACCCCGACGTGGACGTGGCCCCTTGGCCGCTTCTACTTGCAAAAATGACTCGAGTCATCGTCCAGGATGCAAACCACGTGACCTTAGCATCAACGACTAAAACGAGTTATCACAACTTATGTTGAATTTGTTTTCTAAGTGCTTTGTGATGTAGTTTTACTGAGAAACTACCTTTTTCAAAAGAATTCTGGACGGAATTCCTACACTTGAAGTTAGATTTTAAATCACAGGCATCTTCATGCGTTTGACCTTTGGTATTGAAGAAAAACAAACTCTAT
>NC_134815.1:7557768-7565268 GCF_046742065.1 Oratosquilla oratoria | reverse complement strand
CCTTTTATTAAGTCCGCGACCAGATTCACCAAAATATGAAGAGGGACAGCTTTTACACGGGATTTTATAAACAACGCTGTTTTCGTTACATATTACTGAGACTTTCATCAAACTCAAATATCCAAAAGGTCTCTTATGTAGGTTGAAAAAGAAAGCCAAAGAAATAATTAACAAAAGTAAAGATGAAAATAAAAATAAGAATGATAATAAATGTAATAATGAAACCAGGTATATCACAGTACCAAACTCTAATGTTAATTCATACCTAGACACTTTTCTTCTAAAAGCGGGTATCAAAATAGCTAGGATGTCAGGTAGCAAAGTAGGACATTTGGTAACACGTAGCGACAATAATCCCACTAACGAAAACAGCGTTGTTTATAAAATCCCGTGTAAAAGCTGTCCCTCTTCATATTTTGGTGAATTACACATGTACTTGGTGAATTGTTATTAGTGTTGATATATGCTGCCTCAATTGTCTTCCTTAGTTTCTTGGATGATCCTTTATTTAATACGGTTGTGTTGTTCCAGTCTGGAAGGTGACCATGTTTATCCACATGTATTACTATGAAGTTAGATGTCCTATGGGCTTTTACGTCATTTCTATGTTCATTTATCCTTTTATTAAGTCCGCGACCAGATTCACCAAAATATGAAGAGGGACAGCTTTTACACGGGATTTTATAAACAACGCTGTTTTCGTTAGTGGGATTATTGTCGCTACGTGTTACCAAATGTCCTACTTTGCTACCTGACATCCTAGCTATTTTGATACCCGCTTTTAGAAGAAAAGTGTCTAGGTATGAATTAACATTAGAGTTTGGTACTGTGATATATCTGGTTTCATTATTACATTTATTATCATTCTTATTTTTATTTTCATCTTTACTTTTGTTAATTATTTCTTTGGCTTTCTTTTTCAACCTACATAAGAGACCTTTTGGATATTTGAGTTTGATGAAAGTCTCAGTAATATGTAACGAAAACAGCGTTGTTTATAAAATCCCGTGTAAAAGCTGTCCCTCTTCATATTTTGGTGAATCTGGTCGCGGACTTAATAAAAGGATAAATGAACATAGAAATGACGTAAAAGCCCATAGGACATCTAACTCCATAGTAATACATGTGGATAAACATGGTCACCTTCCAGACTGGAACAACACAACCGTATTAAATAAAGGATCATCCAAGAAACTAAGGAAGACAATTGAGGCAGCATATATCAATACTAATAACAACATTAACCATAGAGAAGGATTTATATGTTTAGCAAAAGCCACAAGCTTATTAATAATAAAAGAATACGCAGATAAAATAACAAGCTCTCCGAAGCGTCCCAAAAGATGACCCGTCCGTGTATAAAATATCCGGTTACGTTTGATTTGTTAGCTTTGTGATCAAGACCCTGCGGGTCGAAACGTTAAGGCGTAAAATTCTCCCATTTCTCCTCGTCATCTTCTTTCACCTTCAATTTTATATATATATATATATATATATATATATATATATATATATATATATATATATATAAATATACATATATATATATATTTATATATGTATATATATATATATATATATATATATATATATATCACACGTATATACACAAATACATGCACGCACATGCACTCACGATAATGATCACGAATAAACATACGACGACCGTGGGGTCCACACACACACACACACACACACACACACACACACACACACACACACACACACCGTAAGAGAAAAATAAAATGATAATATGTTGATGAATGTGTAAAAAAGAACAAATGAATAAAAAACGTTAAAAGATGAATACAGGTGTTTGCACGCATACACATGTGAAAGAGACAAGTGTACGGTCATATGTATTGTGACACACCTGCGGAACACGTGGGAAAACAGCAAAACACTTTCTAAATCACTTCCACGCTAACCGTTCCCACAAATCTGTGTACCGCGATCAATATCTCAACACTTGTGAGTCGCGTGCGAGTTATACAAAGTACATGACGAGGTATCCATTTTCGTGATATACAACCAGCTGCAGGGGCCGTGGGTTCCCGTGTCGGAGACCTACTGTCAGTGAGAGCCAACAGGGGTGTCTGCCTGAAGCGATCACCCTGTCTTTCTCAACGGAGATGGACGAATGTTTACAAATGTGTGCGCATGTGTGTGTGTGTGTGTGTGTGTGTGTGTGTGTGTGTGTGTGTGTGTGTGTGTGTGTGTGTGTGTGTGTGTGTGTGTGTGTTTATTGTGTGTGTGCGCGCGTGTGGATATGTTAGTGTGCTTAGAACCTTGAGCGTTTGTCTTTTGTTATCCTTTTCCTTTTTTTATATATGTTTCTTTAATCCCGTTACAGTTTGGACATAGACTGATTTACCAGACAACCCCTGAATTCATCTATCATTCTCTTTCGAACTTGGATTTGAACATTCATATACTTTCACTCTGACCTTGATTCACGCTGGTGATGTAATCTGACGCGTGTGAGAGTTCTTCATCGGAATTTTGGTCTCACCAGCTTCCTAATCTGTGGTCCAATAAATATACCTTCTTTGATTTTTGTGTCCCTTACTCTAGGAATCTTATTTTTCAAATATGTGAATCCCTTGGCAGTTCTATCCATACATTTATCAATATTTTTCATCAACCCTATAATAATATGCAAAGGAGGAAGATAAATTTTCTTTGAATCAACAAGAGGAGGATTGACAACATTCTTCTCTCCTGGGGTCAGAGATCGTTTCGGCCACACATTCTTTTCATAATTATTTTTCTTATCCTGACTGTCCCACTCACAGAGAAAGTAACAAAACTTTGTGTAACCCAAATGCATTCCAAGTAGAAATGCCACAACCTTTAGGTCACCACTGATATTCCATTTATATTCTTCATACTTATTTTTTTTTTGCAACAGAAGCTTCATACTCTCATAAGTTTCCTTCATGTTAGCTGCATGGGCCAGAGGAACAGAAGGAAACTTATTTCCATTGTGGAGCAAAACAGGTTTACTTTTAAAGAGTCAATAAACAAACGCCATCCATTCCTGTCATATTTATGGTTAAGTTCCTCCATAACAGAATGTACATCCTTGCGAAACACCACGCCATCCTCAAGTAAGAAAAACTGTTCAAAATTACATTGTCGTTTACGATAAAAACTAACTTTGGATTCTTTCTGGAAGCAAGAAAATCAGATTGCTTTTTCCCACACAAGATAATTCAGAGCTCCCTGACTCATTAATGTGGTTCACTTGAAGAACAGATTGGCTGAAAGTGCAAACAATCTCACGCAATGTTGCCAAACTCACTGTTGCCAACCGCTTGATTGTTATTTATCCCACGTAACGCACGTAACGTAACATACCGTGGAACACAAAATATGTGGGTGATGGAACAAATTGGAAATTATTTTGGGATTCTGCACGCAAAAACATATAAGATACAGCTATTGTTTTCCTTGGAACAAATTCTTTGTTGACTAGTGTTATCGATATAAAAAGAATAATTTCCATTTTCTGACTATGGTTCATGTGGGGCGTCATGAAGGTCTCCCTTGATCGATTGATTGAAGGGGATGTAAACAAAAAAAGGGGGTGGGGGAATATGTTGAATTAGACAAACTAAATAAATTTTTGTTTTGTATTCCAGTGTCATCTGCGAATACGTATATAAATAGTCCCTCCATCATTTGTATCACGAACATGATAGGTGTTAGCGCAAATCCTTGCGGAACCCCGTACGTGATCATTCTCTGAATCGTGATCGTTTTATCTGAATTATCATTCCAATTTCCCTAACTTCTAGAAGTCTCTCATCCACGACAACATTTAGAGTAGATTGGTTGTTCTCACCGATAAACTCCTCAAATTAATTTTCTAATTCTAGGTTTGAAATTCATACTGCAACTGTCGTAAAAACTTAGTCGGAGAAATTACCTTTCTGCTCGGAATCTGAATTATACACCGGGTACTTTTATTTTGTTTTTGTTTTTTGTTTTCTTTCCTTCTAACTAACCCATCTGTGTGTGTGTGCATTCACCCATTCACCTTGGTCTTTGGATCACGTGTTGGACTCGTGATCGACAGCTATTTCCCTCCCGGAAGAGAGCTCAGAGCTCGTATGACCGATCTATGGGTAATGCTGTGACCTTACACGCACACACACACACCCCAACTCCCCGCCCACGAGAGTTGGAGTAACGACTCGAAGCGCAGTGATGCTGAATTTTTTTCAGCCCTGGGCAGTGTGTGTGTGTGTGTGTGTGTGTGTGTGTGTGTGTGTGTGTGTGTGTGTGTGTGTGTGTGTGTGTGTGTGTGTGTGTGTGTGTGTGTGTGTGTTACACGCCCGGGCGTATGTGACAATCTACAATTATTCATATACATCTGTGAAAAAGATGTATCAGTAAAATGAAATGTACGTACAGTCACCGAAAGATGTACTGTCCAGAGTTCATTGTAATAGAGAATGAGCGAGCGATTATTTTTTCACGCACTGACGCCCAACCAGGTGCGAGTGTATTTTGTTCCAAGCCTCCTATGTTTTCTGCGTCATTACCATGGTACTTCTCGTGGCCACTGAACAATTCTGCCTCTTAAAAAACCTCGAGTACCTGCGCAGATGTATATTTTTCTTTCTGAACTACAAAAAAGACGAGTTAATCTAGCTATTACGAATTGCGATGGCACCACTTCAGGAGAGATATCAAACCATTTGGATAAAATAAAATAAAAATCCTGTTCATTGTGGAATTTACTGACCTTTGAAACAGAAACTCTATGGTGAGTACATGTGATGGTCGACCATTTAAACTCCACAACACCATCAGTAGTTTCTTGGGCCATCTGTTTATCGTGTGAATCTATGACAGATTGTGGAATGAGATCCTGGATTTCATTCCACATTTTGGGGAGGTGGATTTCAGATCCACCTCCTCCAAATGTGTTCAATATACAAATTTATGTGAAAAAGCAAAATGATCACTCAAATCAGTATGGTATTCAAAAAGATTTAGACAAACTAGAGCAAGGGACTGAAGAATGGCCGATGAAAATTAACCTAAGTTATTGTAGATTTATGCACATACGAAAAAATACCACTATGTGCGATGATATGTTATTTAAGAAAAATCTATAAAAAAGAATTTTGGTGTAGTTACTGGGTACGACCATTATCTAAGCATTGTATTTTGCCTCACATAGCGCGGTCCTCAGAATTCAGAAGCACAACCGTCATTAAACAACTAAACTGGTCATTAATCTTCCAATAATTGGAATACGCTGTTCCCTGTACGATCGCTGAATCTCATTAACGACAATGATTGATTGAAAAGGTTAGAATGATGAGGTGAAAAATAATACTAAATGTAGGGAAGAAATTATATAAACACACCTAATAAAAATTCTGAATGTAGTTTCAATAATGATAAAAAAAACCAGGAAGTGTTTACTTCCTTCGACGTGCGTTTCAGATAGAACCATTTTTTCGAACCTTCTGTAATTCATTCTCTATCAAGGTTTGATCTCGTTGTCTAAAGGATGCCACGGAGATGATGAACAAAAGATCTTTGTGGCGGCAACCAAAAAAAATCCACCTCTTCATCATATGGCGACTCTTCCTCCTCATTTCAGAAATAAGTCCTCACCTCACCTCACCTCACCATACACCAGGTAGGGCCAGTGCCCTGTTAATTGTGTTGTCTCACGATCCTCGTAAAGTTCCTCTTCTTCCTTTTGGCGGCAACCAAAAAAATCCACCTCTTCATCATATGGCGACTCTTCCTCCTCATTTCAGAAATAAGTCCTCACCTCACCTCACCTCACCTCACCATACACCAGGTAGGGCCAGTGCCCTGTCAGTTGTGTTGCCTCACGAAACTTCTCCGCCAGGTATCCTCGTAAAGTTCCTCTTCTTCCACACTCTCTATTGTTGATCCTCTCGCTTCAATTGCTTCCCTCACTCCATCTCTCCATCTCTTTTTGGGTCTTCCTACCGGCCTCTTCCCTCTTGTATTCCATCGATACTATTTAGTAGGGTACCTTTCTTGACTCATCCTCATGATGTGTCCATACCATCTCAGTTTACTTCTTTCTACATCTCTTAGGTCTGCAGAATCCCTTCATTCATCCACATCCACATCCGTTTACTTCTGTCTTATGCGCTCTCTCTTTCCTACTCAACACACACATCTTGTGCATCCAGAGTCACTTTCACCCGTTCATCCATCTTATTCTTGATCTTCCCCCCAAGTTAACTCCATCCATTTCTGCTTTCTATACTTTGTTGGCCCTTTCTCATGACTAAACTCACTCAGCATTCTATTTTACCTTATTCACTGGCATTCTTCTCCACATTTCTCTTTATATCAATTCTTACACTATAATTTTTTTTTTCATACACCTCATCTCATAACATTCAATATCCTTCTTTTCCGCCCTCCTAATATCCCAAAACTACCTCATACAGCACCGTGGGCCCAATCATTCCTTCGTACAGTTTTTTCTTTGTATTCATCTCTATGTATATATTTCTAACACTTTATTCCACTCTTTTGAATCCAACTTGTGGAAGGTGAGAGTCTGCCATATAGTGAAATAGATGCTGCAATATGGGGACATGGAAGGTTAAAAACCGCTGCCTTGGAGAGTCGGTTCCTGTGGTCATAGGAATACTAAGACTGGTTAAAATATCTGGTAATTTCGTATTACTAGAATCTGTAAAGTGTAGATAAACAAAACAAGTAAATAGGTTATGAAACTTGAGCTATGGCGAAAGGTTACAACGACTGAACTTGCAATCAGAGTAGGACAAACTACCAAGGAGTGACCCAATTTACTGTTACATTTTCTTGATGGAAAGTCTTGTCTAAAATCATCTGGCCTTTTGGAACTGGCTCCAAAAACTGGGCCAGAGGTAACAACTTTAAAATTAGGTACCAATTTGGAACCCTTGTCACAGTTCCAAACCGGAAAGCCTTCAAGAATCTTGTGTCACTCATTCCCTAACACCATATAAGGAATTAATATAAGCACACTCTCCCCTAAGTCGTCAACTAAAAGTTTATGAGTATATTTATAGATGTACAACTAATACGGTACATCATACCAATCTATCTAACCCTACCAACCATCATCTCATTGTGACTACCTGAAATGCCGGATTTTTTTTTTTTTTTTTTCATCCGGCGTCACCACGTTAGACCGGATGGCAGTGGTCAAGGTCTCGTCAGGTGAGGTAACCAGGCTAGATAAGCAAGCGACACTACATCATCATCAACTTTTTTATGTTTGCAGTCAAGAAGCTTGGTTAGCGTGCATATAATTGCAAAAAATGTGGGTAACAAACATCAGAGGACATGAGTAAACGTGTAATTAGCTAAGGAAATTACGAGAATCGTTTCACTAACCAGAACTAGACCACTACAACTCCCGCAAAAGGAAAATGCAAGAAACCCGTCGGTCATCATGCGGTATGACGTCAGACTTTGTCGTCATCAGACGAATCCCCT
>NC_134815.1:7550268-7555268 GCF_046742065.1 Oratosquilla oratoria | reverse complement strand
TGGAGTAGCAAACTATTCGGTCCATAAAGAGGCTGGATAAAAATAGATAAACATGAAATAAATAAATGAATATATAAATAAGTTAATAGATCAACAAATACCTAACAAATAAATAGATAAATAAATAACAAATTAATCAACAATAAGCACATAACTATTCCACAAACAAGCAAATAATAAACAGATGAATATATACGTAATGAGATGAATGAATTAACGAATGAATAAATAAAACAAAGAAATAAAATACAAATAGATAATGAATAAAGAAAAACAATAGATTAAAATGAATACGTGAATAATAAATCAAAATAAGATTAATAAAGACAAATATATTAATAGTAAATAGATAAGCAAATGAACAATAATGAAATAAATATTCAAACAACTAAATACAAAAAAAATAACAAAAACATCAAGTAACCAAACAAATAGAAAATACAAATCTGCTCTCAGGAGGAGGTCATTAGAACATAACACTTTGCTACTTAAGCGAAATTTGAAACTTCGAATTATATCTGATCGCATTTGTGGGAAGCCTGTTCTACCACATGGCTGATTACCTCTCAAAACATACCTCATTCTTGTGGCCAAAAAGAGTATAACAATTCTGGAATAGAACAGAGTAGCTAAATCTCTAAGATGACGTCCTTCTAAAAAAAATCATCAAGGAAGGTGGGAGTGGAAGATGTATAAATAGGGTTATAGCGGTCAAGGTACAGGTGAGGATGTCAACATGACTGGTAATCACTGTCAAGTAATGTCGTAACACATTAGTAAATACACTAAAAACCCACTGTTGATTGGATTTAAGAAAAGAAAGGAAATAACGATTTCCGTATATTTCGATCACTGGCTGTGATCCTCTTCAGCGGGTTTTTAGTGTATGACTGGTTATATAAGCACGGGCAAGTATACTTTTATGTATGGGAGTGAGATAAGTGGACGACGATAATGATCGCCGGCGGAGTGAGTGGTGAATCAAGTGCGGATAAATAGGCTGAGAATTAAGTCAATGTGAGTTATGAGTAACAGGTGAATTAATACAGAATTAACGGATTCGTGGAGTTACTCAGTGGTGAGTGGGTAGCTGAGTAAATGAATGGGTTAAATACGGTGAGTACAGGACTGGTCCTTAAAGTTATTACCTACTCTGCGTGGTGGCTAGGCATGATAACCTTTGTCGAAGCTCCATTACGTAGCTTTTCGTCTCGAGACACTAACGTCCGAGCCTGCCATATAAGTAGATGATTGATGTGATGGATGAATGGATGGATGGAAGGAATGATCCGTTGATACCTGAGTAGCATGGGGTTTGTGTATATGATGCATAAGAATTGAACAAATTGATAAGAAACACAAACATACATACACATACACACACACACACACACATATACACACACACACATTACACGACTCGGTGGCGCGGTTGGTAGAGTCTCCGACTGTCACTACGGCAGTCCAGGTTCGAATCCTGCCCGGGGTTGAAATAATTTCAGTATCGCTGCGCTTCAAGTCGTTACCCCAACTCTCGTGGGTTGGGAGTTGGGTGTGTGTGTGCGTGTAAGGTCACAGCATTACCCATAGATCGGTCATACGAGCTCTGAGCTCTCTTCTAGGAGGGAAATAGCTGTCGATCACGAGTCCAACACGTGATCCAAAGACCATGATGAATACATACACACACATGCACAAAAGACACACACGTACACAAAAATATACATGCACACAAAAACACAAACATACACACGTAGGAGGAGATGCGTTGACCGCTGTGAAAAAAGACAGGTGACAAAAACAATCCTGTCGTTGCCTCTCGGCACTTACACATAATCATGTTCTAGACCACATACGAGGCGACTGTACTGACCCAGTGAGTAACGCAAGGAACTCTGTCTTGATTAAGTCTCATTCTACAATTCATGGCTTACATACTTCTTCTGGCTGCCCCCAAGCGATTTTAATCAGACAACTGTGACAAGGCTCTTCCTTGCTGAGAGAAAGGGTCTAGAACCGCTGATATTATTGGAAAATGGATTTGAGTTGAGATGGTAAGTTGACTAGCGAGTGGACAAGTTGAAGGGTGAGTAGGTGTGTTGACGGGTGGGTAGACTGATATGTATTGGGGATGACAACCGAGTGAGTGGTTTGAGAGAAGTATGGGAAAGTTGACAGACAAGTTGACAACAGACCAGAGACTCAGCGGCGTGACGGAGGGCGAGACAAGAAAGATTACCTTCACGCATGACGAGTTCCACTGTCTGTGGACTGGATACGTTGAAGGGTGGACGAGTTTGAAGGGTGGACGAGTTGATAAGGGATTAGCTGATGTGATGGTACATGAGTTAAAAGGTGAAAACGTGGATGGCACCGTAAGCAAATGAATGATAGTCTTTGTGGGAGGGCTTCCGTCAAAATATATCATTCAGCTGCTTGTGACTCCGTTGATATTGGTTTGAGGTAACGTAGATGGAAGATCGGTTGGTGGGTTGGTGTACCTTTGTTTGGACACTGAGATTTTGACTGGGATTACGAGAAATGGATACTTAGTTTGGTAATGATAACGATGACGATTTTCTTTCTTGATCTATTATTCATCTATTTATCTATTTTATCTTATCTATTTGTTTAGTTAGTTATTCTATTTTATCTGTCTATTTACTTATCCATTCTGTATTATCTATTTATTTATCTTATTCTATCTATTTATTTAATTATTTATTTATTTACTTGTTTTTCATCTATTCATTCATTTATTTCTATTGAGGCGACAGCACCTCAAGTATTCGTATTTTTGAGAAGGGCGTAATGTCGTGAGAATGTGGTTATTCGCTGTAAGAAAGACTTTCCTTTTTTCTGTCCCCACTTGTAGGAATAATTCACTCTTCTCACTATTTTCTTCTCTGAGAACGGGAGAGAATACACAATATTCCCGAACGGGTCCATGATTGTTTGGATATAAAAAATAAAACAACGAAACAAAATTTTACAAAAGGTGTTAAACTGGCAATCAGGTTGCGCGTGCGCAGAAAGCCTGTGGCGGAAACAAACGTTACATATATATAAACAATACAGGACAATAATCCAAGTTTGTCGCAGCGTACTAACACCGAATAATTACGTTGCTACAGTTTTTATTAACACCTGGCTTCCCAAACAGCGAAAAAGAAAAGGCCGGGGGGAAGAAAGGAAAAGAAATAACATATTAATACTTTTGGGAAACAACATAAACTTGCCTTAGTCTGTCCGGACTCTTGTAACCCGATTATCGGTACGGCCGAAACCTCCCGCGGTGACCTCCGGAAGAGGTCGTAACCTTTTCCGGGCCGAGAGTCTAACAGAAACAAAAACACGAAGGAAAATGGGCCGGCCACCTCCGTGACAGTGAAACATGAGAGCAACATGACAGCGACCAGAAACAAGTTTGAGCTATTTTATCTGTTCTCTCTTTCTCTCTCTTAGTGCTCATGACCTTGAAGCACTTCGCTTTGATGACGTACGTCTCAGATTTTAAGCTAACACCAGAGGATTTGAATCAGCTGGTGGAATTAGGAGGGCCTCCAAATGAAAGGATTAAGGAAGTCGGCGCACCATCTGCGGTCCGACGAAGAACGGTGACGTCATTGCATCAGCAGGTGGTCAGAGAGATAGAGCTGCCATGACTGCCATTCAGATGCCAAGCAACTTCTTGATGGCTTCCTACTACTTTTCTCCTGAAGAAGTAAGAACATATCAAAGCCTCCGTCAGAAGCTTGACTCAGGAGGAGAATCTGACGAGGTGTCTTCCATTGAATGGAGTGAGGTTCTGTGGCCGGGGTCCTCAAGGTCCATATACTATATGGACCTTCGGGGTCCTCAACTCGTGTACTGAGACTCATGATATCGAGAAATACACTCACTCACTCACTCACTCTCCTGGCGCTATAGGCCTGATGAGGCCCTTGGCTACTTCAACAATTTGCCTCCAGGCTCTACCGTTTCTGGCCAGTTCTTCCATACCCTCAGGGTTCACCTCGAGGCGCTACACGTCTGCCACCACCATGTCCTTCCATCGAGAAATACACAATACACACGTGAATGAAAATAAACGAATGACTAAATAGACAAATAAAATAAATTAACGAATGAATAAATAGATAACTGAATTAATAAATATATAAACAAATGAATAAATAAGTAAAAAACAAAAATATGTAAATAAACAAATAAATCGACAAATAAGTATATAAATGGACAAATATACGAACAAATATGTGAATAAATAAATAGATATATATGATAGATAAAAATAAACAAATTATATCGGAATATTAGAATATAAAGTGTTACTACCTCATGGAAGCTCGCTGGTTGAGCGGGTTAGGGGGTCGTTGCTTGCGGCGAAGGTCGAGGGGATGGCGGTTCGAATCCTGCCACCGGCGAAGTTGAACCAAGGGCATGGTTAAATGGTTTATTAAATTCTACGCTACAAAGTCCTCTGTGAGGGGCATCGTCCTAGCCTTCCGATAGGGGGGAATTTGTGACGTTAAACCATATCACTCACCTTATGGAGCAACAGGTCCAAGTCACCAAGGAACTCTCCGACTGCCCAAAAAGAAAGTATTCTTTAATCCAGCGCTCTGCTGGGGGACTTAACTAACTTCTTTATCTAAGCGCATAATCATGTGCCAAGGACACCAAAGGTGACTTACACGAAGTAACGAACAAAAAATACAATTTCAAACGAAATTCCAAACCCTTAGATCCAAACTCGTTATAAGTTTTTCAGTTCCATAATGATTAATGGTAAACGGTTTTTTCAAGTCGATGGGTGGAAGATTGCTAAAAGTGATGTGTTGTGCATAGGTAGGTGACTTTACATTTATCTGTTGATCACATTAGTTATGTATTTATTTATCTATTTATTTATTACTTATTTACTTATTCATTTGTTTATTTATTCAATTGTTTATTGGTCTGACTGATTGTCTATCTTAAGTTACGTGTGGTTTTTGTGT
>NC_134815.1:7532768-7540268 GCF_046742065.1 Oratosquilla oratoria | reverse complement strand
TAGCATAATTTGCTTTTTCAGAAGCTAAATAGACCTACCATAGCCTAAACTATATTCACATATTATTTGAAATATCTTCTAACTGTGTCTGTACGAGCGTGCGGATATGATTGATCAATGACCTTTTCTTGACCTGCTTGAAGTGCATGCATCGACGCTAGACCTTGTTTTGCAACATATATTGTATTTAAATGCTAAATCAATTTTTTTCGTTCACAGGGTTTTGATATATTAGTAGGGCGGGATTGCTTAATAATTTGTAGTGATGGAAACCTTAATAAAAAAGAAGGGAATGTGTTCATATAACAAACACATATATACACACGCACACACAAACACAAACACACACATATAAAGATAACCCACACACATACACACAGTCATAACCGCACATACACAGCCACACACATGTAAAAACATATACAAAGATACACACCTACATTCACACGCATACTATCTCCCTCTCTCTCTATCACACACACACACACACACACACACACACACACACACACACACACATACACACACTCCCCTTCCCGTATAATACAACTAGGTAATACAATTATATATATATATATATATATATATATATATATATATTATATATATATATATATATATATATATATATATGTATATATATATATATATATATATATATATATATACACTCGACGGCGCAGTGGTAGCGTTC
This sequence comes from Oratosquilla oratoria, assembly GCF_046742065.1. Taxonomy (NCBI): domain Eukaryota; kingdom Metazoa; phylum Arthropoda; class Malacostraca; order Stomatopoda; family Squillidae; genus Oratosquilla; species Oratosquilla oratoria. Next base: position 7,539,574 of record NC_134815.1, on the reverse strand, counting down.
GCAAATGCTGCTACAGCGGTCCGAGTTCGAATCCCGCCCAGGGCTGAAATAATTTCAGTATCGCTGCGCTGTGAGTCGTTCATCCAACTCTCGTGGGCAGGAAGTTCGGGGTGTGTGCGCGTGTAAGGACATACATGAGCTCAGCTCTCTTCCGAGAGGGAAATAGCTGTCGATCACGAGTCCAACACGTGATCCAAGACCATGGTGAAACACACACACACTTAAAAAAGAAACTTAAAAAGGATAGTTACAGAAGAGATATGAAAAAGAATAGTTTCCCACACAGAGTGGTAGATGTCTGGAACAAATTGGATGAGGCAATAAAGCGTGCAAAAACTATACAAGAATTTAAGAACAAACTAGATGTTGCAAGATACAAAGACGGGTCACTGCGAGCATAGCTCCCTTCCCGTATGATACAACTAGGTAAATAAACACACACACACACATACACACACACACACACACACACACACACACACACACACACACACACACACACACACACACACACACACACACACACACACACACACACACTCGGTGGCACGGTTGGTAAGCGTCCCCGACTGTTATAACGGCGGTCCGGGTTCGAATCCTGCCCAGGGCTGAAATCATTTCAGTATCGCTGCGCTTCGAGTCGTTACTCCAACTCTCGTGGGCGGGGAGCTGGGTGTGTGTGCGTGCGTGTAAAGGTCACAACATTACCCACAGACCGGTCATACGAGCTCTGAGCTCTCCTCCGGGAGGGAAATAGCTGTCGATCACGGGTCCAGCACGTGATCCAAAGACCATGGTGAATACCATGGTGAATACACACACACACACACACACACACACACACACACACACACACATACACACACACAACCATACACCTCACCCTGAATACTCGATTAGGACAGTTTTTCTCCTGGTATGACCTTGCATGACCTTCCCCGTGACAACGAATCCGACTGTCGCCCTCGCCCGTGTACAGTGCACCATATGCCACCCAGCTCCGCCCAGAGCAGCGGGCAACCACATTCAAGCTACGGACACGCCTCGAGGCCCCTAACTGCTGATTACCCGCGTCGCACATTACACTGGGCAACCCTTTCCTTCCTAATAAGAACATAAGAATGAAGGAGACTGCAAGAGACCATAAAGCCTACACTAGGCAGTTCCAATGTCTATTACCACCTGCCATTTCCATCCATAAAGTTGTCTGACCATGTAGTTTCAGCACTCACTACATGGTTACTAAGTCTATTCCATTCGTTAACTAACCTATTAGTAAACCAATTCTTTCCTATTTCCTTCTTGAATCTAAATTTGTCCAATTTAAATCCATTACTCCGAGTCCTGCCCTGTTATCTTAATATGATGACCTTGTTTGCATCACCATTGTTAAAGCCTTTGATCCTCTTACACACCTCTATTAGATCTGATCCACTTGAACACTTCTATTAGATCAAAATAGTATAAATTTAAACACACTATCATCAACACATCTACCCTTCCTATACTCCTCCCTCTCTACTTCCCGTCCTGTTGTTGTTGTTGTTGTTGTTGTTGTTGTTGTTGTTGTTGTTGTTGTTGTTGTTGTTGTTGTTGTTGTTGTTGTTGTTGTTGTTGTTGTTGTTGTTGTTGTTGTTCCTCACCTCACTCCTCCCTATCTTTCCCTCCTTCTCCTCATCCCTCCCGTTCTCTCATTCTCCTTCCTTTTCTTACTCTCATTCCTACTCATCTTTCTCTTATTCCTTCTCCTTCTTTCTTTCCATCCCTTATCCCTTTATCTATTCTTCCCTTTCGTCTCTCCAGGAACCATTTCCTCCCCCTTCCCTTCCTTCTCCATCTACAACATCCCTCTTCCTCCCTCCGTCTCAACTACCATTCACTCTCACATTGTCTTGACCTAACAGCAACTCCTTTCCACCCTCACCGTCCTCTCTGCCATCCTCGTTCATCCACTCTCTCCTATCTAAAATCCCGGCACAACTATCTTCCCCCTCCCCCACCTCTTACTTTCACTGCAGAACCTCCTCTCTGACCACGCATCTCCCACTTCCCCTCCGTCTTTCTAGTCCCTAATCACCGGCACCTGTCTCCCTCATCAGCCCCCACTCCCTCCCTCCGGCATCCAGTTCTTGGTGAGGACAGAGGTCTTGTTTGTGTCTGTGTCTGTATTTGTGACTATATCTGTGCCTATGTCAGGGTCTTTCTATAAGTGAGGGCGACCTGTTGGTCACAGACGTTGGAGCACCTGACTAGCAACATACAGATTCTTCATTCGAAAATGTCCTAATTAATACTGCTGCTACTACTACTACTACTACTACTACTACTACTTTTTTATTTCTTTTTTCGTTTATAGAACACGAATATAGAACACGTTTATGGAACACGTTTATAGAACACGAACATCCTCGTGGAACTATGTGGTGGAAGCAATCATGATCTGTCTCCCACAGGCACAGTTCATTGGCCCCTCTCCCGCCAATGACAGTGGTCGACGACCCTTTTATTTCTAATTCTAATAAAGCCTAATACAGAAGTTCATTTATCCTACTTTCAACCACCGTATGCTCAAAATCTAGGTTTTGTACATCTGCTAATTTGGGCGATGGGAACCTTGTACATCTCAGGCATAGGAGGGCTGATCTTAGGAGCGCTACTATTACTACTACTACTACTACTACTACTACTACTACTACTACTACTACTAATAATAATAATAATAATAATAATAATAATAATAATAATAATAATAATAATAATAATAATACAACCACTACTACCACTATTACTATCACCACCACTACTACTACTATTACTTCTACTACTACTACTACTACTTATACTACTACTATTTTTTTAACGACATCCATCCTCATGGAACTGTGTGGTGGAAGCTGTCAGGGTCTGTCTCCCACAGACACAGTTCATTGGCCCCTCTCCCGCCAATGACTGTGGTCGACTACCCTTTTATATATAATCTTATTTATAATTTTAATGAGGCCTTTTACAGAAGTTCATTTATTCTACTGTCTACTACAGTCTGCTCAAAATCGAGGTTTTGTACATGTGCTGATTTGGGTGGTGGGGACCTGGTACGCTCTAAGGCATAGGAGGGCTTATCTTAAATGTGAGAATGACGGTCTACATCTCATCCACGAAACAGTGCTGCTTTTTGGTTGTTGTTTCTTTCTTGCCATCACCTCTGCCAGACGAGCGTAGAATGTCTTTGCCCTAGGACCCATCCCACCTGAAGTCGTAAAGGTTATAGAAGTGCATGAGCCCTGGTCCACATTTTGTATACGCTCTTCGTACATCCTGATCTTCTCATTCTCGTTCAGGAAGTGGGGCGCTTAAATAGTAAGATTATTTTGACGCAGCCTGAAGGAATCTATCCCAGTGGTCTATATTTTCCGCATGAACGGGCGGAGAATGGCGGTCGCCGATTAAACGAACTGGCCTTGCTGTGGATGTGCTGTGTCTTGCTGCATTGTTTCTGACCCAGGGCAGTGGACAGGAGACAGGGATGACCCTTTACTCCACGTGGAGGTAAGAAGAGAGGGGAACACGGGTGGTGAATGGAAATGGAATGGGTGGGAATGATGTGAGGGTGCGGGTGCATGACTTTTCAATTGGTTACCTTCCGTATAAGGGGGGAAAAGCCCTTAGTATATGAATAGATAGATGCATATATAGTTATAAATATTCATATATACATATATATACACGTATATACATATATATACACGTATAGGGACCAAGTAATCCTACATTTTCATTCAACAGTTATTACCGAATATACCCCTGTTGTCAAAAGCCATAAACCTAACGTAACTACTTCGACCGTAGCTACTTCGCAACTCTTTCTAACTCTTCCCGCTTAAATGAAATGCAGCGGAGGTGCCATTTTACTCATTCATGAGAGGAAACATTCTAATTTATATTCATACTATTACATCAGCCTACCGTAAGATTACCTTCACAGAGCCTTAGACCACTACACCATCAGACACTTAAAAGCCTTGAAACCTGGAATCGAACTGATTCCCGAGGATAGGAAAGATCACTAATCTGCGACCCCAATTCCTGTTTTACACAAGGCCCAAGTGCACCAGATGGCAAGGGGTAAGGGTCGGAACAAATCCCTTTCACGCTTTTCGCCATTGTAACTATGAGAGAAATTCGCTAGTAACAGCGACATCAATCCGATAATTTTTATGACAGTCGCATGCAGGATTCGAACCCACTGCTATCGGCCTCCCGTAAGATTACCTTCACAGAGCCTTAGACCACTATTATAGTTACCTATTGCTCGCAATTTCTCAGAAATTAATTTCTGTAATCAGCTATAATCGTCAACCATTCACATGTCACGTGATAAGTGAGTGATTAGATTATCGGGCGAGCTAATTGCACTTCCTCTTCTCTCCTAATCTTTTTGTGTACATACGAGTGTGTGTGTGGGGTTGGGGTTGGTGGGCGTAGGTGTGGGTGTGGGTGTGGGTATGCTCACGCATCTGTGTGGCTGTGTGTGATTCACCATGGTCTTCGATCACGTGTTGGACTCGTGATCGACAGCTATTACCCTCACGGAAGAGAGCTCAGTGCTCATATATGACCGATCTATGGGTAATGTGGTGACCTTATACGCACACAGACACACCCAACTCCCCGCCCACGATACTGAAATTATTTCAGCCCTGGGTGGGATTCGAACCCGGACCTCCGTAGTGGCAGCCGGGAACTCTACCAACCGCGCCATCGAGTGTGTGTGTGTGTGTGTGTGTGTGTGTGTGTGTGTGTGTGTGTGTGTGTGTGTGTGTGTGTGTGTGTGTGTGTGTGTGTGTGTGTGTGTGTGTGCGTGTGTGTGTGCGTGTGTGTGTGTGTGTGTGTGTGTGTGTGTGTGTGTGTGTGTGTGTGTGCGTGTGTGCGCGTATGTGTGCGTGTGTGTGTGTGCGTGTGTGTGTGTGTGCGTGTGTGTGCGTGTGTGTGTGCGTGTGAGTGTGCGTGTGTGTGCACGTGTGTGTGCGTGTGTGTGTGTGTGTGTGTGTGTGTGTGTGTGTGTGTGTGTGTGTGTGTGTGTGTGTGTGTGTGTGTGTGTGCCCGCGCGTCTGTGTGTATCTCTACGCGCTTGTATGTGTGTACTTTTAGGTATCAATTATATGGAAACTATTACACACCTATAAGTATGCACATATGCCATCGCACACAAACACATACACAAAAACGCACGCATTCGTGTATACACATATAAGTACACATATGCCAACAAGCTGATCTATGGATTCATTCTTCCCCTGAAACAGACAGATATACTGACAGTAATGGGGACACGCCATGCCATCAGTCAGAAAATCATATAGGTCCCTATTTCCCGTAGTCGACGCTTGTTAACTCAACATCATTAACTAGCTTCCGATTCCACCTGTTTTTCGACAAAATAGAACGAAGTTTTCACATCGCCTCGGTAACTTGATGAAGCCCTTTAAGGATTATTTTTTTATGGTTTGCCTTAGTGACCCAAGAGATTAGGCGAATGAAACGAACCTTTTCTGTACGAGCGTGCGTGTGTATTGATCTAGTTGTATTTACCTAGTTGTATATTACGGGAAGGGGAGCTACGCTCGTTGCGTCCCGTCTTTGTATCTCCCAGTATCTAGTTTGTTCATGTATGGTTTTTGCACACACTATTGCTTCGTCCAATTTGTTCCAGACATCCGCCACTCCGTGTCGAAAGCTGTTCTTTTTCAGGTCCTTTCTATAACCGTCCTTTTTGAGTTTCTTTTCATGTCCTCTTGTGTTTCTCTTATCCCAATTTAGTAAGTCTTCTCTATCAAGGACTTCCATTACTTCTATGATTCTATAAATGGTCAATAGATCACCTACTTCTCTTTGTTCCAGAGTCGATAATTCCAACTTTGACAATCCCTCTACATATGACAGTTTTAAAAGTGTTGGGGCCATCTTCGTAATTGCTCTTTGAATTCTTTCTATTTTCTTTATATTCTTTTTAGTACTGGGTGACCATAATGTCGCTGCGTACTCCAGTTTTGGCCTTATTAGTGTAATTAGTATTTTCTTTACTATTTCTTCGTCCAAGTAGGTGAAGGCCACCTTTATTGATCTTAGCAAGTTGTAGGTTTCTTCGACAATTCTATCTATCTATTCATCAAGAGTCATGTCTTTTGTGATCATCATTCCCGGTTCTTTTTCAGAACTCTCTTTACTTTATTTCTACCGATTTTATATTGTCCTGATATTCTTTTTTTGCTTTTTCCATATTCCATTATGCTACATTTCCTTATGTTGAGGTCTACTTCCCACTTCTGACTCTATTCCCAAATCCTGTATAGGTCTCTCTGTAGCAACTCACTGTCCTTTTCTGTATTTACTTTCCTAATCAGCTTTGCGTCGTCTCCAAAGAAGTCCATGTAGCATTCTGCACCTTCATCCGTGTCATTTATATAGATAGTAAACATTATCGGAGCCAATACTGATCCCTGTGGGACACCACTAATCACTTCTTTCCAAGTAGAACTCTTATTTCTGAGTACCACTCTCATTTTTCTTTCATGCAAGAAATCCTCCGTCCATTTTAATAGTTTTACTTGTATTCCTCCTATGTTTGTTTGTTTGTGTGTGTGTGTGTGTGTGTGTGTGTGTGTGTGTGTGTGTGTGTGTGTGTGTGTGTGTGTGTGTGTGTGTGTGTGCGCGCGAGCTTGTGCCCACATGATGAGGTAGACCCCCATTACCGTAACTTTTGAGGTTAGCCGACCTAGTCACGTCACTCTATATATACAGTGAATGTT
>NC_134815.1:7522768-7525268 GCF_046742065.1 Oratosquilla oratoria | reverse complement strand
AAAAAGACTACCAGAAATTATAAAGGTTAGATCAACCTTAAAATGGCGGGTGGTTCCCCTCAGTTGAAGAGAATTGTTTGAAGATAACCATGAAATTTAAACCAATCCAGTCACCGTCATTCATAAACAATGACCGTCGTTGAAAACCTAAACTGAATCATTTCACTTTATTTCGTGAGATATAAAGAAACGCCTCCGGGAATTGTTTTGAATGTCGGTACAAGCGATCTAGGCTGAAAATACGACAAAAAAAAAGAAGTACATATTCTGGAAAAGAAGGAAAAATTACTGCAAGTACTGTATATCATCGAAATGACATCACATATGACGTTGCAAGTGACGTTAAGGCTGACAAATAGCCAGTGATGTCAAGTGTGAGAGAAGACAACAGATGTGAGGCAGTGGAGATGTTTGTCCGTGTGTGTGTGTGTGTGTGTGTGTGTGTGTGTGTGTGTGTGTGTGTGTGTGTGTGTGTGTGTGTGTGTGTGTGTGTGTGTGTGTTGTGTGTGTATGCGCGCGCGCGCGTATTTACCTAGTTGTATTTACCTAGTTGTATTTTGCGGGAGGAGAGCTATACTCGTAGTGACCCGCTGTTGTATCTTTCCGCATCCAGTTTGTTCTCAAAGTCTTGTATAGTTTTAGCACTCATTGTTTCCTCTTTCAGTTTGTTCCAGATATCTATTACTGTGTGTGGAAAGCTATTCTTATGTTTCTTCTCGTGTCCTCTTGTAGCTCTTGTGTGTGTGTGTGTGTGTGTGTGTGTGTGTGTGTGTGTGTGTGTGTGTGTGTGTGTGTGTGTGTGTGTGTGTGTGTGTGTGTGTGTGTGTGTGTGTGTGTGTGTGTGATTCACCTTGGTCTTGGATCACGTGTTGGACTCGTGACTGACAGTTATTTCCCTCCGCAAGAGAGCTCAGAGCTCATGTATGACCGATCTGTTGGTAATCCTGTGACCTTACACGCACACGCACACCCAACTCCCCGCCCACGAGAGTAGGAGAAATGACTCAGAGCGCAGCGATATTGAAATTATGTCAACCCTGGACGGGACCCGGAAAACTAGTGGCAACCGAGAACGCTACCAATGCGCCATCGAGTGTGTGTGTGTGTGTGTGTGTGTGTGTGTGTGTGTGTGTGTGTGTGTGTGTGTGTGTGTGTGTGTGTGTGTGTGTGTGTGTGTGTGTGTGTGTGTGTGTGTGTGTGTGTGTGTGTGTGTGTGTGTGTGTGTGTGTGTGTGTGTGTGTGTGTGTGTGTGTGTGTGGAGAGGGAGAGAGGGAGAGAAAAATGACCCAATTGGGCCGACATCGCATAATCAGTTCGAATGACCTGTATATGGCTTCTTGTTCGCTTATCTGATGTTGATGACATGTCGCCACCACTGCCAACCAAGGAGGTGGCTGGGGAAGTCGAGCTCAAAGATATCAGAAAAAAAATATTCTTGGAACATGTGCAACGACATCTCAGCATGAAAAGAAAATGTAATGAAAATGTAGAATTGTAAAGCAAAACAATTGCATTGTTTATTATATGCAAATACTTCTAATTATACACAACGTGTGTGTGTGTGTGTGTGTGTGTGTGTGTGTGTGTGTGTGTGTGTGTGTGTGTGTGTGTGTGTGTGTGTGTGTGTGTGTGTGTGTGTGTGTGTGTGTGTGTGTGTTTCACCATGGTCTTTGATCACGTGTTGGACTCGTGATCGACAGCTATTTCCCTCCCGGAAGAGAGCTCAGAGCTCATATATGACTAATCTATGGGTAATGCTGTGACCTTACACTCACACGCCCCCAACTCCTCACCCACGAGTTGGAGTAACAACTCGATGTGCAGCGATACTGAAATTATTTCAGCCCTGGGTAAGATTTGAACCCAGACCACCGTAGTGACAGCCGGGAATTTTAACCACTGCGCCACGAGGTGTATGTGTGTGTGTGTGTGTGTGTGTGTGTGTGTGTGTGTGTGTGTGTGTGTGTGTGTGTGCGTGTGTGTGTGTGTGTGTGTGTTTGTATGTGTGTGTGTGTGCGTGTGTGCGTGTGTTTGTATGTGTGTGTGTGTTTGTGTGTGTATGTGTGCGTGTGTGTGTGTGTGTGTGTGTGTGTTTGTGTGTGTGTGTGTGTGTGTGTGTGTGTGTGTGTGTGTGTGTGTGTGTGTGTGTGTGTGTGTGGTGGTGGGTGTGTGGGGGGGGGGTTGTGTGTGTGTGTGTGTGTGTGTGTGTGTGTGTGTGTGTGTGTGTGTGTGTGTGTGTGTGTGTGTGTGTGTGTGTGTGTGTGTGCGTGTGTTTGCATATGTGCGTGTGTATGTATATGTGCGTGTGTGTGGGGGGGGTTGTGTGTGTGTGTGTGTGTGTGTGTGTGTGTGTGTGTGTGTGTGTGTGTGTGTGTGTGTGTGTAAGTGTGTGTGTAAGTGTGTGTGTATGTGTGTTGTGTGCGTGTGTGTGTATGTGTGTGTATGTGTGTTTGTGTGTGTGTGTGTGTGTGTGTGTGTGTGTGTGTGTGTGTGTGTGTGT
>NC_134815.1:7505268-7520268 GCF_046742065.1 Oratosquilla oratoria | reverse complement strand
AGAACTAAAAAGTCTTGGCAGGCGTATCTTCATGTTATTGCTCAATGGTCAGGCAGTTTACTCTGAACCTAATCACTAGAACTCTCATCACCTCATCTAGAAGTGCATTATAGTTTTAAACTAATTCTATATGAAGTTTTTATTTTCCTTGCCTTCCTGTTATATTTCAAGTTTAATTTTTCATTCTTTGCACTCAGCACTCGCAAGACATAACAATGTTGAGGTAAGACAGACGAGTGGAAAGGTGGTGAGATAAACACAGGATACCGTTAGCGATTTATTCTGACGTTTCGAACTCTGAAGAAGTCCTGATAAGGACGAAACGTCACAATAAATCCCTAACGGTCCCTGCGTTTATCTCACTACCCTTCCACATATAACAATGTATGTCTATGAATTTCCTTCCGTCTGAATATTTGAACAAGGTCATCAATTCCCATTATCCTTCGTTCAATGATTTATAGCTTTTCCCTCATGAGAAAGATCACCCCGTTATGGGACCCACTGTGTATTTCTCCTTTAAATCTTGTCGAATATTCCTTTGTAGAAGCTCCAAACGTGGTTAGTTAACACATCGTGGTAAACAAATATCTTCCTTTAAAGAAGGAATAAATAAAATTTAATATTTTTCTGAACCTCTGAATACATTCCCCGTCCGCCATTAATCAAATTATATACAATAAATATTTTATTACTTTGTACAAGTTATGCAAAAATATCACACTCAGATGCTTTTTTACAATATACGGGCTATCCTTGTATGTGACAACAATATTTACAATATATAATTTTAATTATAATTGACAAATAATGATTTGACCAAGATTAGTAATTTAATTTAAAACAATGCTATATGCGTTAAGGGGGAACTGCAATAGTGGCGTGTTGCCACAGTCCTCCCGACCACGAGGCAACACTTTCGTAATGGTGCTTCCTCTGGAAGCGAAGAGAATCCTCACACGCTCATCACGCATAAGCCCGTACAATTATCAGTCTTTCGATGTTAATATCAGGCTTCAGTCACTTCTGTATTACTATTCCTAAGTCCTAATCTTTTCCACCTTCCTTTATATTTGTCTTCCTAAAATATATTGTCCTACATTCCCTTTTCCTCATTTCGGTCACGCTGCATTTATTTCCATTAATACTTTCACTGATACTTATGACATACATTTGTTCTAGATGGTATCAGACCATTTTATTCTGATGAGGGAAACCTTCACTTAGGCGCAACTCGATGGGTTCTTTCACATAACTGACGACTTTGGTGTGATTCTGACCACAACCATGCCATTTAGTTAAAAAATAAAAAATAAAAAAAATAAATCATCCATCCCACCTTTCCCCATGATTTTGTATCATCAGGCAACTTTTTCAACCATCAAATCACTGTCCCTGTATACAATTGGCTTTAGTTTTAAGTATTGCAGTAACCGGCTTCTTCTGTGGAGCTATAGCAAGCACGTCTCCTTATAGCGAGCATTTGCGATACAAACAAATCTATACAAGTCATACAAGACTCATTCACGTCTACTAGCCAAAAACGGACACAGCCGCAAACAGTTCCCGATGACATATGAGCCACGGTAGTGTATGTAGGTGGAAGCAATTGCACAGAGCATGATGAACGTAACTGATACCATGTCAGCTTTCTTCTCATCTTGCTTGTATCTAGAAAACCTTTCATACAGTCTGACATCCTTCCTTCGGCCCCTCCCATTTTTATATTTCCAGCAGCAGTCTTCTGTAAATTATCTTGAATAAATATCTTTTAATCAAGAGTTAACCATTTCCTTCCCTCTTTCCTTCCTTCCTTCCTTCCTTCCTTTCTCCTTTCCTACTTTTTTTTCTTTGAGTGTGTGTGTTCAAGTCGAGACACAGATGAACATGCCAATGTATACCGAAACTTATGTATTACCAGGCTCACTTCCATATAATCAGAGAAAGATTTTGACTTCCAGTTAAGCGCGTGACCCTCTTCACATTAAATTCGCTCGATAAGCTTACAAGGCGCCTCTGCTTACGCGGGTCGGACACGCCGCCCAACAATGTAAATCCACACTCTTCCATTAGGAGAGGGAGGGTGGTTCTTATTGGAACGATGAGGAGGAGGAGGAGGAGGAGAAGGAGGAGGAGGAGGAAGAAAGTGGAAGAATAAGGAGGAGGAAGAAGAGGAAGGAAGAACAAAGAGGAGAGGAAGAAGAGGGAATAAATGAAAAAAAGGAAATAAGAAGTATGAATAAAAGGAGTAGATAGAGAAGAGGGAGAATAAGGTGGAGGAGGAGGCGACGGGGGAAGGAGGAGGAAGAGGAGGAATATACGGAGGAGAAAGAAGAGGAGGAGGAGGAGGAGGAGGAGGAGGCAGCGAAAGAGAAGGCAAAAGAGATGGAGGAAGGAATATACGGAGGAGAAAAAAAGAGTAGGAAGCGAAGGAGAATGAGAAGGAAAAAGAGAAGGAGAAAGAGAAGAAAGAGGAGGAGGATTAAGAGAAGGAGGAGTAGAAAGAGGTCAAATATCAGGAAAAAGAGGAAGAGGTATAAAAATAGTACCAGGTGAATTTGGTAGAGTACAGCTTTGTGTATTGTTTGCGTGTAAATCCTCAATACCAGCAAACCCAGTTTTGTTGTCAAATCTTGATGGGATTAGTTACCACTGCATGGGAAATGGGTATCGTCCGTGAGGAATAAATGACACACTTTTTCTGGACTTAAATTTAGATTACTCGTCCGCCACCACATAAACTATACACAATGAATATTTTAATGTTTTGTAAAATTTATGCAAATATGTTACATATAGACACTATTCACAATACAAAGACTATCCTTGTATGTGACAACAATATTTACAATATACAATTTCATTACCACGGATACATATAATAGATTGACTACGATTAGTAATTTTATATTACAAAGATGTTATATGCGTTAAGGGGACACTGCAGAAGTGGCGTGTTGCCACAATCTAAATTCGGGTCATTCGCACAAGAAACACTATACTTGAGCTACCCGGGTCAGAGGAAGGTGACATTGGAAAGGGTAGACGGAAGACAAGGCGAAGAGGAGGAAGTTGAGATTGAGGAAATAGCCAAGGGAGAGTCGAAGAAGGCGTAAGTGGAATAGGAAAGAATGGAAGTGAAATAAAAGAAAGATTTGACAAAGTTAAAGTGTACGAAGAACTAAAGATGAAGAAGACACAGTATGAAGAGGAAATCGTGGATTTGGAGGACAAAATACGAAGGTGGAAAAAGAAGAGATTGGAGTGGAGGAAGAAAAAGAAGAAAATGTCAAGATTGATGAAATGGAGATCAATATGAGACATAGATGATGAAGAGACGAAGGAAGAATTGATGGAGATGAAGAAAGAAGGAGGTGAAGTATATGGGGTGATGTGCAAGGAAGAAATTTAGGTGTAAGAGGAGAACAAGTAGGAGCAGGAGGAGAACGAGTAGGAGCAGGAGGAGAACGAGTAGGAAAAGGAGGAGAACGAGTAGGAGCAGGAGAACGAGTAGGAGCAGGAGGAGAACGAGTAGGAGCAGGAGGAGGACGAGTAGGAGCAGGAGGAGAACGAGTAGGAGCAGGAGGAGAACGATTAGGAGCAGGAGAAGAACGAGTAGGAGCAGGAGGAGAACGAGTAGGAGCAGGAGGAGAACGAGTAGGAGCAGGAGGAGAACGAGTAGGAGCAGGAGGAGAATTGATGGAGGAGGAGAAGGTGAAAGAAAGCGAGCAGAGGCGAAGAAGGCTGAGAGATGAGTGGGGTCAACTTGGAGGCGGAGGAGAAGGAAAGAGAAGAAAAGAAGCACAGCAAAGATCAGAAGGAGCAGGCGGCGAAGGAGAAGAAGTAGAAGAGGAGACAAAGACTGATGGGAGGTACATGGGGAGGTACGAGGGACCAAAAGAAGAAAAGTAGGAGAAGGAGGAGGAAGAGAAGGAGGAGGAGGAAGAGAAAGTAGAGGAGGGAGAAAGATGAAGGAGGAGGAGGAAGAGGAGGAAGAAGAGAAAACTTACATTGGAGTCTGTACGGCACAGGCTATCGTAAAGGAAGCGTTTACAGTAGAAGTGATCTACATACCCTTCTTCCCCACACATCCAAGCCCACATTAATCCAGTTCATCCGTGTGATTAAATGAAATCACCTAACGCTTGTGAACATGTATGCAGAGCCGAACGAAGCCATTTGGCTTTTGTTAAAACAACATAGTGTATGCCATCATACCGATGAAGGACGATGCATTACTAGACAACAGATGGGCCTCTACTGAACACAAGTTTCTCATTCCAAATACAATAGTTACACCGAGTTACATAATAACACCTACTTAGGAGACTGTGTACAAAAATCATCTGTTAAGTAGAATGGGTATGAAATTCGTGTCATGAACACATGTTGAACAACGAACACAGACTTGGTAGCATAATACCAGAATCTATCTTATTCTGATCAAAGTCAAACGGCTCTATTCATAGGAGGAGCTACCTCCAAGCAGACTGATATTAGCCTACACCATATTTGGCTTGACCCCACAGCCGACACAAAAAGTTAACCTCTTCAGCTCAGAGGAGGTGGTCCACGGTCTTCTGAAAGGAGTAAGGACGAATGACGTAAGGAGCCACAGCGCACAACGGTGCTTCGAGCAAAAGGGAAAGGCCTGAAGGGCAAGGGAAGTGGGTCTGGTGGGAGCTTGCCTCGTCACGTTATTGAGCGCAATGACGTCACATCAGACCTCGGGGTCCTCTAGGTGCTCTTTCTCCTAGACTATTCTTTTTTTCAGAGATGCGGGATCTTCCTGGCACTCTCTCTAACTCTCTCTCTCTTTCCCTCTCTCTCTCTCTCTCTCTCTGTGCCTGTCCCTCTTCACACCCTTTACGGGAGACCTACATTACTATTTCTGTAAGGATATGATTAGTTTTTGCACATTCTCCTAAGCATTTCCTACATCAACCTCCATGAAAAGGGTTAGAAATTATACACTACTTGCAAACACAGGTAGTGTTATAATATAGAAAACAGCACTAGCAACATATGATAACTAATCACTAGGCAATACAGAGATAATCTGGCAGCTATTAACAGAGAATAAATTAATAACAATAAAAGAGTAAGAAAATATATGAAAAATAATTTCTGTATCAGTTATAACAATAACAACTATAACGTTGATAATAGCAAGAACAATAATATAAATGTATCCAAAATAATTATGTTAATGACAACAATAGCCCTAATGATAACTAAAATGATAAATTATAATTATATTGAAATTAGAAATAATGATACTTGCACACATACACACACACACACACACACACACACACACACACACACACACACAGTATCCATAGATCGGTCATATATGTCTTCTGAGCTCTCATCCGGGAGGATAGTAGTTGTCGATTACCAGTCCAACACGTGATCCAAGACCATGGTGAATTACCGGTACATGGTGAATTTTACACATACAAATACATACATACATACATACATACATACATACATGCAAAGAAATCACAAAACACACGTGATAAAATATTTTTGCAGAAACCACCGGGAAATTGAAAAAACAGATACCGAACGTTTTCGTCTATTTAGACATTTTCAAAGGTACAAAAAAGCAATACAGAAAGAAACAATAAATACATAAGAAGACAAGGATACTCGGAGAGGTCCCATGTTACATTTTATCACACACAATTTTGTCAATAATAAAATTGTCCAATTTAAATAAACCCAAACTCAAGTTCATGTTATTTCCAAAATTTCTTTTTATAAAACAAGATTCAATAATATTTCTTTCTATAATATTATTACAAGAAGTAATTATTTTAGAATTTCCCCAGTCAATATTATGACCATAATCCCTTTGGTGGACAAATAATCCACTGGACACTTGCCCCGTTCTAATACTATATTTATGTTGGCCTATTCTTTTTTCTAAGCCTTTGCCTGTTTGGCCTATATAAATAAAATCACAATTTTTACATGGTATATTATAAATACATCCTTCTTTACTTCTTGGGGAATTTTTAATTAACAGACTCTTAATGTTGTTATTATTTTTTAATACTATCTGGATACCAAATTTTTCAAAAATGCTAGGAAGATGGATTAAATTTTCGTGGTACGGAATTGTTAGCATATTTTTATAATTAAATGGTTTGACCTGCGACGTATTAAGAAAACATTTCCTAGCTTTGATTTTTGTTTTATCAATAAGATGTTTTGGATATTTTAAATGTTCTCCAATGTCATAGATGAATTGTATTTCTTGATCCAAGAACTCAGGGGAACAAATTCTATAAGCTCTCAGGAACATTGAAGAAAAAACTGACAGCTTGGATTTTTGACTGTGATAAGAGTAAAAATGAATGTACGAGAGGACACTGGTCGGCTTCCTGTAAACGTTAAATTTAAAATATCTTCCACATCATGAACAAAAAGGATTACTTAGAAAAAATGGAAATATTACTAAGTGATGAAGAGACATATGTTAAATTGAGCAAGAACCCTCTAGAAAATGTTAATAGTGAATTTAATAAGAAGCTTAAAACAATTTTAAAAGGTAACGACGAACTGATAAAAAAAAATGTGTTACTATATCTCCGTCACTTCCATACATGTATGGTCTAATCAAAACTCATAAAGTTAATAATCCAGTTAGGCCCATTACTTGTTCTATTGGGTCTTGCACATATAAGTTGTCAAAATGGTTAGTGTCTCTTCTTAGTCCTCTTGTTGGGACAATTTCCCACTCTCATATCAAAGATAATGTTGACTTAACCGAAAAGCTGCTTGGACATAATATCACATTTGATTTTAAGTTGGTTAGTTTCGATATTAAAAGTTTATTCACCCGAGTCCCGGTTTTAGATTTGTTAGGATTTCTAGAAAAAGAATTAAAGAAACATGACTTTACACTCCCTGCTCATACTATTATTAGTTTAATCAAATTATGTGTAATAGACTCTAAGTTTGAATTTAATGGAAACTTTTATACTCAAACATTTGGTATGGCCATGGGGAACTGTCTGTCTCCAATTCTTAGCAATTTGTATATGGAGTTTTTTGAAAGAGAGTTATTACCAAACATTCTCGACATATTATGCATTTGGCCTAATGATCGACATTTGGATACTTTTTTGTCAGATTTAAATAATTTGGTGCATTCCATTAAATTCACAGTAGAGGTTAAGAAAATAATATGTTACCATTTTTAGATGTAAATATTTACCGATGTGGAAGATATTTTAAATTTGACGTTTACAGGAAGCCGACCAATGTCCTCTCGTACATTCATTTTTACTCTTATCACAGTCAAAAATCCAAGCTGTCAGTTTTTTCTTCAATGTTTCTGAGAGCTTATAGAATTTGTCCCCCTGAGTTCTTGGATCAAGAAATACATTTCATCTATGTCATTGGAGAAAATTTAAAATATCCAAAACATCTTATTGATAAAACAAAAATCAAAGCTAGGAAATGTTTTCTTAATACGTCGCAGGTCAAACCATTTAATTATAAAAATATGCTAACAATTCCGTACCACGAAAATTTAATCCATCTTCCTAGCATTTTTGAAAAATTTGGTATCCAGATAGTATTAAAAAATAATAACAACATTAAGAGTCTGTTAATTAAAAATTCCCCAAGAAGTAAAGAAGGATGTATTTATAATATACCATGTAAAAATTGTGATTTTATTTATATAGGCCAAACAGGCAAAGGCTTAGAAAAAAGAATAGGCCAACATAAATATAGTATTAGAACGGGGCAAGTGTCCAGTGGATTATTTGTCCACCAAAGGGATTATGGTCATAATATTGACTGGGGAAATTCTAAAATAATTACTTCTTGTAATAATATTATAGAAAGAAATATTATTGAATCTTGTTTTATAAAAAGAAATTTTGGAAATAACATGAACTTGAGTTTGGGTTTATTTAAATTGGACAATTTTATTATTGACAAAATTGTGTGTGATAAAATGTAACATGGGACCTCTCCGAGTATCCTTGTCTTCTTATGTATTTATTGTTTCTTTCTGAATTGCTTTTTTGTACCTTTGAAAATGTCTAAATAGACGAAAACGTTCGGTATCTGTTTTTTCAATTTCCCGGTGGTTTCTGCAAAAACATACATACATACATACATACAGTACATACACACACACACACACACACTCACGTACATACAAAAGCATACCAAAGTACTAAAAACATTATAGTTGGGGGGGGGACCCAGTGGAGTTTAATTACACTTTTTGGGGACGAAAGGTCTGATGCTGTAAGTATGTAGTCATGTATGAGAGAATGAAAATGGACATTTCTTAAGCACCTTATTCCTGGCGTTTAGAAGGGGCAGAGCCAAAAGACACCCCAAAAAGGATATTCATTTACATTTCAGAGAACAAGACTGAAATTTGAACTGATCATCGCAAATGTACTGCTGAGTGAAATTATGCAACATAAGAACACACTGGTCTTGGGCTTTTCAGTTAAGAACGGCTCTTTTGGGGAACCAGTAAACGGTTCCATTTACACTTTTGAGAACGAAGCTGAAACTCGTTCTGGTGAATGCCATAACCAAGGTTGGTTAAATAACATAACTTAAGAAAATATTTTCCCCTGACAATGCTGCTTAAGAAGGGTCTGGAAGGGTATGCTCCAAAACCCTTCACATTTACTCTTTGGGGAATAATGGTGAGTTTAAGATCCTCCCGTCTTCTTGATTCACTTAGTGAAATTTTCCAACTTACGAATGAAATATTTCAGGGGTTTTCAGTTTAAGAAGTTGTCCTTTCGGGGGGCCAAAAAGGGCACATGGAGAGAATGGATGAAGAGAGAATGCCAAAGAAAAAATGGAACTGGAGACCAGAATGTAGAAGAAAAGATGAAAAGATGGAGTTGAAGAAATCCTAAAGACAAATGGATTAGGAAAAATAGAGGATTTGAGGGAAGAAGACAGTTTTGAGAGGATGATCAGGAGAAGTGTGCTGGGAGCCTATCTGGGAGCAGAAGTAAGAAGAAGTAAAAAAGAAAAGGATTCCACTTACACTTTTGAGAACGAAGATGAAGTTTGTTCTAGTGAATGCCATAATCAAGTTTGTCTGAAATATATAACTTAAGAAATGTTTTCCACTGACATTACTGATTAAGAATAGGCATAATTCATTTCCGCCTTATAGCAATGTGTGCGTTCGACAGAAACTCCACAATCCCATAGGTCTCCAACTTTTCACTCAAGGACGTTATGCGAAAATGGCTGTTGAAAAAAAAGGAGGAAATAAAGTTACTTGGACACAAAAAAGTTTATTTTGATTACTGGATACACTTTACACCCCGCTTGTCACTGACGAACGTTATGTACACTCTTGTTTTATACTCCATTCTTGGGAAATAGGCCTATATTCAGCTTGCCTGTCAGACTCAAGCGTCTGGGCTCACTTGACTTCTACCTCAACACTGTAACTATGATAATGACAGTGATTTTAATTATTTATCAGACCAACAGTTAGGCAGACTTTCAAATGCTTGTTTTGGACGTTTGAAATAAATGGACAAAACTAATTTTTAGGAAAATTTCGGTAATACCGTGTTTGCTTCAGTGTCAATGTGTTGAGATCGAGATACCCTTACTAGCTATGACCAGGATGATAAACTTGATTTTACCAAGGCTCTGAGTACATATGAAACACCCCAAGATAAAACGTCTACCAAATCAGTTTCTGCTAAAACTGAGTATATGTGAAACCCCTTGGATTGCTAATGTCCATTCTGCCAGAGCTGTAAACACTAGCTGGCTTCTCCAGTTCACTCATTGTCATCGTCAGTCTCGTAGGTCACGTCACTGTCGTCCAAGCCTGATTCAAGGCTTTCTCGAGTCTTGGCAACATCATCATCACTGTGTCTGGCATTTGGGGACCTGTGAACCAAACAATGCAATAAGAACTAACCCTTGTGTAGTTCTTTCGGGACTTCCTCCCCACACGCTAAATGCCAAGTCCTGGCGACAAAGTTGCAACGGTGGATCTTCTGCATAACCTCATCCTTGCATGGAGGCAAGCTGCTAGCATCTGCCCCTTTGAGTCTTAGAAGTGGCCCCTTGACCTTCTTTGTTAATTGGCAGAGCCTTCTTGGCTCCATATAACTTTGCTGTGTATTGTCCAATCAGGCCACATGATGGCTGATCGACTTCATTAGTTAACAAAGCAGCGAAGGCAGCAAGATAACGTTCATTGCCTTCAAGAAGTTTCAGTGGGCGCTTCTTTCCCGTTCTGATAAAGTATGCAGTGTAACCACAACCATCATAGGCGTGGAGTCCTTACTTGTCTACCTTTATCTACCAGTCTCTTACAGTTGGTATACATTGCACAAGGAAAGAAGGCAGACCTTTTCAGAGTTCTTGAGGACAAAATCTCAGACTATGGTTCACCATCTCATTTGGAAACAAGCATAGTTGATGGGAACTTTCTTCTACTAGACTGTCTACTACCAGTACCGCCCACACATGGTGGACTTTCTGAAATTTTCCTTCAGTCAGTCATGCAACAACCATCGAAAAGGGTAGACGTTGTCTTTGACACTTACGAAGAGCCTTCAATTAAAGACAATGAGCCTGAGCGTCGTGGTATAGAGGACATGACAAAGCTTGACAGACCTTTGGTCCAATCTTCTCTGCTATGGCCGATATACTGACATAACGCCTGTCGCCCTTGCCTTTAGTACCAACATCCATGAGCAACTTCAGCTCCATGCGATGGGAATGGTGAAGAAGGATGACTGCTATATCAGTATCTGATGCCTTGACAACAATGTCACCGCCCGGCCGTTGGCTGAACATGTCGGTATCAACTGCATGCAGACAAATTCTTGTATCAACCTCAGGATGGTTGCATTCCAATCGAGACACAGTTGTTACCTCAATTTCATCATTCACCCCTCTGAAACGGAAACACTTCGTGTCTACACCAACATATAGCTCTCTACCATTTAGTACAGCAAGATGGCGCTCATCTCTCCAATCCTTCACAAGAAAGCGAGGTAACTGTTGTTTAAAGGATCGGGATTTCATGACATTATCAAGGTTACGGGGACGAATTTGCTTTGGTCCTGTAATGAGGTGGATAGTGTCCTCTACACCACGACGCTCACGCACATTGTCTTTAACTGAAGGTTCTTCGTAAGTGTCAAAGACAACGTCTATCCTTTTCAAATGATTGTTTCATGACTGACTGAAGGAAAATTTCAGAAAGTTCACCATATGTCGGCGGTACTGGTGGTAGACAGTGTAGTAGAAGGAAGTTCCCATCAACTATGCTTGCCTCTACATGAGATGGTGAACCGTATTCTGAGATTTTGTCCTCAAGAACTCTGGAAAAGGTCTGCCATCTTTCTGTGTGCACTGTATACCAACGTTCCATCTATCCGACACATAGTGAGGGGCACAGGGATCAAAGGGTACTACAGTAGGTATTCCATGTCTACTTTCCTCTTTGCAGTAATAATGGTACTCCGTCCAAAGAGGTCCCTTGTGCACCTGAGTTCCCTAACAATTGGGTTGGTAGCTCGCTTGTTCCTTGCTCCCCGGTCAGCGAATGTTTTCAAGGGATTTTTGGAGATTTGGCGTCTCAAACCTTTCGGCGTTTTCTACACACTGAAACAAAAGTATCGAACGTTTCTCTTCCTTTGCTGTCAATGATGAGTAATGAGGCTGCGATTTCAGCAGTAGCTGCCTTGCCTGTCTGAATATTAACAAGGGACACTCTGATGCGACAGTGAAAGGGTTGGCAAATCCTTCTTGGACTGTGCTAAGCAAGCTGCCAAGGTCCTGGTTGTCACGTGTTACACGACTAGGAGAAAGCTCTGCATGAGAGTCAGCAGCTTTAGTCATTCCAGCAAGACACTAACAGAAGCATCTCTGGCCCCTTTCGTAGCACTCCATCGGAGACGGGCGTTGAAGTACTTTAATGCTCGTAGTATTAGGAACAAATTTCAAGAAATACAGGCGTATGTCAAAAGCGAAAATCTCGATATGATAGGAATAACTGAGACATGGTTAAATGGTACAGAGTTCGAAGCTGAATTTAATATTGCGGGATTTAAACACTTTCATCAGGATAGAAACCACAAGAAAGGTGGGGGTGTTCTATTGTACGTTAAAAACAATGTTCATGCTTGTGTTTTAGAGAAAGTGAAACAGGATGCATATGATAGTTTGTGGGTTGAGTTTACCCAAACAAATGGACAAAAAATGAATATAGGTGTAATATATAGGCCAAAGACATTATCATTAGCAGACGACAAACTGTTATTTCAAGAACTGTCTAGTTTCTGCAACCGGGATTTATTGATAATGGGTGATTTCAATTTTACTGACATTGATTGGATGACCCTTGAACATGGCCATATAGGTAGTCGCTTGTTTGATTTTCGTGGTGACAATTACTTAATTCAGCATGTAAAAGAGCCCACAAGATATGGAAATTTACTCGTTCTTTTGATCACTAACCGCGAAAGCATGGTTACTGATGTAGAAGTCGGTGAATCTGTTGCAAATAGCGATCACAACCTAGTTAGATTCAAACTCCTAAACAATTTTAGAATAGATACTTGTGTTTCTAAAATACCCGATTTCAGTAAAGCTCAGTTCATAGGACTACGTCAGGAGCTTCAGCTTAAAGATTGGGAGGCAAAATTAAACGAAAGACCTGTAGATCAGATGTGGGAAATATTTCCAAATACGCTCACCAAGATGATTCAAACTTACATTCCTTTTAAGGACAGACGTCCCCCAAATCAGGCTCGCCCAAAGTGGCTCGACAAAGAAACTGAAAAAAGTATTGCTAAAAAGAGACAGGCTTATAAGAAATATAAGTGCTCGGGTGCATCTAATGACTATGAAAGTTATGTATCAATACAGAGAGATTTAAAAAAGACAATAAGAAAAAGAAAACGACAATACGAAATGATCATCGCTGATAAATCTAAAGAGAATCCCAAAGAAATCTATAGTTACATTAGAGATAAAAAGGTTGTTAGGAATCACATTGGTCCACTATTATCTGCTGACGGTCAACTTGAATATTCAAATGAAGGAATGTGTAATATCTTAAACAATTATTTTAGCTCGGTATTCGTAAACGAAACACCTCAAGGTGAATTCCAAACTGAAACCTGTGAAAAGTCTAGGGTAAACTTACTCACTACGGTAAATATAACAAAAGAAAAAATTAAAAGGTGTATAGACAAACTCAAAGTTCATAAAACACCAGGGCCTGACGGTTGGCATCCAAGAATCTTAAAGGAAATGAAAAATTAGATTGTTGTTCCATTAGAAATTATTTTCAAGAAATCCATCATATCCGGAGATGTCCCAAGAGAATGGAAGCTAGCTAATGTTACTCCCATATTCAAAAAAGGTGAAAAAAAGAAACCAAATAACTATAGGCCTATAAGTTTGACTTCAATCGTAGGAAAAATAATGGAAACTATCATCAGAGATGCTATCGAACATCATTTAGAAAGTAACCGTTTGATAAATGATAGCCAGCATGGTTTCAGACGGAAACGTTCTTGCGTGACTAACTTACTCGAATTCTACAACACAGTTATCTCGAATTATGACAAAAGAAACAATATAGATTTAGTATATCTAGACTTTGCAAAAGCTTTTGATACCGTCCCACACGAAAGACTACTTACTAAATTAGCTTTGCATGGAATAAGTGGTAGCCTATTAGATTGGACTAGTAATTGGTTGAATGGTCGAAAACAGAGAGTTGTTTTAAATGGAAAAACTTCTGGATGGAAAAGTGTTGCAAGCGGAGTTCCTCAGGGTTCCGTTCTTGGGCCACTTCTATTCATAGTATATATAAATGATATAGACCATGGACTAAAATCTACTGTTTCCAAATTTGCTGATGATACAAAACTGTGCGGAGTGGCAAATGATCACTCAAACCAATTAGATATTCAAGAAGATTTAGATCAATTACAGCAATGGTCTGAAAAGTGGCTAATGAAATTTAACATAAGTAAATGCAAGTTAATGCACATAGGTAAAAATAACAGTAAGTACGATTATAAGTTATTTGGAAATTCGTTAACAAAAGTGGTTAGTGAAAAAGATCGCGGCGTAATTATCAGTAACGACCTCAAATCATCCAAGCAGTGTATTTCAGCCTCTGAGAAAGCAAATAAGATTCTAGGACTGATTGCGCGATCTTTTGATTTCAAAAGTCCATCACTCATTAACAAGCTATATAAATCGTTAGTTCGTCCACATTTGGAATATGCTGTTTCCGTATGGTCACCGAATCTCATTAAAGACATTGACAGACTGGAAAAAGTACAACGGCGAGCCACAAAACTGATTCCAAATATCAAAAATAAATCATACGAAAATCGACTAAACATATCAATCTGTTTTCCCTAAAAAAGCGTAGACTCAGAGGTGACTTGATACAGGTCTTTAAAATTCCAAAGGGAATTGACAACATCAAAAGTGACCAAATTTTTACATTGAATGAGAATCAGACAAGAAACAATGGTCTCAAACTGTCAGGAAATAGATTCAATTTGGAAGTAGGTAGAAACAACTTTGCCAACCGTGTAGTTAATGAATGGAATAAACTTCCTGCACAGGTAGTGCAATGTAGTTCAGTTCGAAGCTTTAAGAATAATTTAGATAAATACCTAAGTAAGATGCTGTAATGATTATAATTTATCCTATATTATTTGTTTTTGTTTTGTTATCATTTGTCTGTCTGATTTTCATTTATTATTAGTTATATGTCAATTTATTATTATTTACTATTTACCTGTTTGTTTATTATTTAACTATACCTATGCATTTATTTATGTATTTTATTTGTTATTTACATTATTATAGTTTTTATTTATTGTTTTATTATTATGATTTTTTTCGCATCCGACCTAGATATGGATCAAAAGGTCTCCTGTCGGCATGCTCCGCCTTTGTAATCCTTTGTAATCCTTTGTTATT